>NC_091130.1:22162858-22347858 GCF_040183065.1 Periplaneta americana
GTTATGGCGGAAAGAAAGTCGGCGGAAGGGTGGTTCAAACCCTTCCTCTTTTTTACTCGAAAATCAGAAAGTGTTCGCGATTGCCATTTTGATGCTATCGTGTAAGAAGCAAGTGGAGGGGGAATACAGGGCCGCAACCCGTTCCTCGGTATGGCCATTATTTCCGGAATTAGAGACTCAAATATTTCAGGTACCCAGAAATTAAAGCTAGAAAAAAGTGCGGCGGGTATGCCGGAATTTAGCGGTGATTACTAGAGAAGATGCGAGGATGCTACAGTTAAAATGGCGGGCCTCTGAGCCGCTTCGTTCTCCTTGTGTAGAAAAAAGTCTGTTTTGGAAGGTCAAAATGACAATTTTTTGAAAGTTTGCCGGTCTGTCCCGTCCAAACGCAGGGGGATAGAGAGTTGTCCTTTATACTGGAGATAGAGTTCGACGAGCTGTATTCAACGCACTCTTGGGCTTTGTCGTCACTACACGTAGTGCGGAGTTATGGCGGAAAGAAAGTCGAAAATCAGAAAGTGTTCGCGATTGCCATTTTGATACTATCGTGTAAGAAGTAAGTGGAGGAGGAATACAGGGCCGCATCCCGTTCCTCGGTATGGCCATTATTTACGGAATTAGAGACTCAAATATTTCAGGTACCCAAAAATTAAGGCTAGAAAAAAGTGCGGCGGAATTGCCGGATTTTAGCGGTGATTACTAGAGAAGATGCGAGGATGCTACAGTTAAAATGGCGGGCCTCTGAGCCGCTTCGTTCTCCTTGTGTAGAAAAAAGTCTGTTTTGGAAGGTCTAAATGACCATTTTTTGAAATTTTGCCGGTCTGTCCCGTCCAAACGCAGGGGGATAGAGAGTTGTCCTTTATACTGGAGATAGAGTTCGACGAGCTGTATTCAACGCACTCATGGGCTTTGTCGTCACTACACGTTGTGCGGAGTTATGGCGGAAAGAAAGTCGGCGGAAGGGTGGTTTAAACCCTTCCCCTTTTTTTCTCGAATATCAGAAAGTGTTCGCGATTGCCATTTTGATGCTATCGTGTAAGAAGCAAGTGGAGGGGGAATACAGGGCCGCATCCCGTTCCTCCGTATGGCCTTCATTTCCGGAATTAGAGACTCAAATATTTCAGGTACCCAAAAATTAAGGCTAGAAAAAAGTGCGGCGGATTTGCCGGATTTTAGCGGTGATTACTAGAGAAGATGCGAGGATGCTACAGTTAAAATGGCGGGCCTCTGAGCCGCTTCGTTCTCCTTGTTTAGAAAAAAGTCTGTTTTGGAAGGTCAAAATGACCATTTTTTTAAATTTTGCCGGTCTGTCCGTCCAAACGCAGGGGGATAGAGAGTTGTCCTTTATACTGGAGATAGAGTTCGACGAGCTGTATTCAACGCACTCATCGGCTTTGTCGTCACTGCATGTAGTGCGGAGTAATGGCGGAAAGAATGTCGGCGGAAGGGTGGTTTTAAACCCTTCCCCTTTTTTTCTCGAAAATCAGAAAGTGTTCGCGATTGCCATTTTGATGCTATCGTGTAAGAAGCAAGTGGAGGGGGAATACAGGGCCGCATCCCGTTCCTCGGTATGGCCATCATTTCCGGAATTAGAGACTCAAATATTTCAGGTACCCAAAAATTAAGGCTAGAAAAAAGTGCGGCGGATTTGCCGGATTTTAGCGGTGATTTCTAGAGAAGATGCGAGGATGCTACAGTTAAAATGGCGGGCCTCTGAGCCGCTTCGTTCTCCTTGTGTAGAAAAAAGTCTGTTTTGGAAGGTCAAAATGACCATTTTTTGAAATTTTGCCGGTCTGTCCCGTCCAAACTCAGGGGGACAGAGGGTTGTCCTTTATACTGGAGATAGAGTTCGACGAGCTGTATTCAACGCACTCATCGGCTTTGTCGTCACTACACGTAGTGCGGAGTTATGGCGGAAAGAAAGTCGGCGGAATGGTGGTTTTAAACTCTTCCCCTTTTTTTTCTCGAAAATCAGAAAGTGTTATCGATTGCCATTTTTATGCTATCGTGTAAGAAGCAAGTGGAGGGGGAATACAGGGCCGCATTCCGTTCCTCGGTATGGCCATTATTTCCGGAATTAGAGACTCAAATATTTCAGGTACTCAAAAATTAAGGCTAGAAAAAAGTGCGGCGGATTTGCCGGATTTTAGCGGTGATTACTAGAGAAGATGCGAGGATGCTACAGTTAAAATGGCGGGCCTCTGAGCCGCTTCGTTCTCCTTTTGTAGAAAAAAGTCTGTTTTGGAAGGTCAAAATGACAATTTTTTGAAATTTTGCCGGTCTGTCCCGTCCAAACGCAGGGGTATAGAGAGTTTTCCTTTATACTGGAGATACAGTTCGACGAGCTGTATTCAACGCACTCATCGGCTTTGTCGTCACTACACGTAGTGCGGAGTTATGGCGGAAAGAAAGTCGGCGGAAGGGTGGTTCAAACCCTTCCTCTTTTTTACTCGAAAATCAGAAAGTGTTCGCGATTGCCATTTTGATGCTATCGTGTAAGAAGCAAGTGGAGGGGGAGTACAGGGCCGCATCCCGTTCCTCGGTATGGCCATTATTTCCGGAATTAGAGACTCAAATATTTGAGGTACCCAAAAATTAAGGCTAGAAAAAAGTGCGGCGGATTTGCCGGATTTTAGCGGTGATTACTGGAGAAGATGCGAGGATGCTACAGTTAAAATGGCGGGCCTCTGAGCCGCTTCGTTCTCCTTGTGTAGAAAAAAGTCTGTTTTGGAAGGTCAAAATGACCATTTTTTGAAATTTTGCCGGTCTGTCCCGTCCAAACGCAGGGGGATAGTGAGTTGTCCTTTATACTGGAGATAGAGTTCGACGAGCTGTATTCAACGCACTCATGGGCTTTGTCGTCACTACACGTTGTGCGGAGTTATGGCGGAAAGAAAGTCGGCGGAAGGGTGGTTTAAACCCTTCCCCTTTTTTTCTCGAATATCAGAAAGTGTTCGCGATTGCCATTTTGATGCTATCGTGTAAGAAGCAAGTGGAGGGGGAATACAGGGCCGCATCCCGTTCCTCGGTATGGCCATTATTTCCGGAATTAGAGACTCAAATATTTCAGGTACCCAGAAATTAAGGCTAGAAAAAAGTGCGGCGGATATGCCGGAATTTAGCGGTGATTACTAGAGAAGATGCGAGGATGCTACAGTTCAAATGGCGGGCCTCTGAGCCGCTTCGTTCTCCTTGTGTAGAAAAAAGTCTGTTTTGGAAGGTCAAAATGACAATTTTTTGAAAGTTTGCCGGTCTGTCCCGTCCAAACGCAGGGGGATAGAGAGTTGTCCTTTATACTGGAGATAGAGTTCGACGAGCTGTATTCAACGCACTCATCGGCTTTGTCGTCTCTACACGTAGTGCGCAGTTATCGCGGAAAGAAAGTCGGCGGAAGGGTGGTTTAAACCCTTCCCCTTTTTTTCTCGAAAATCAGAAAGTGTTCGCGATTGCCATTTTGATGCTATCGTGTAAGAAGCAAGTGGAGGGGGAATACAGGGCCGCATCCCGTTCCTCGGTATGGCCATTATTTCCGGAATTAGAGACTCAAATATTTCAGGTACCCAAAAATTAAGGCTAGAAAAAAGTGCGGCGGATTTGCCGGATTTTAGCGGTGATTACTAGAGAAGATGCGAGGATGCTACAGTTAAAATGGCGGGCCTCTGAGCCGCTTCGTTCTCCTTGCGTAGATAAAAGCCTGTTTTGGAAGGTCAAAATGACCAATTTTTTGAAATTTTGCCGGTCTGTCCCGTCCAAACGCAGGGGGATATAGAGTTGTCCTTTATACTGGAGATAGAGTTCGACGAGCTGTATTCAACGCACTCATCGGCTTTGTCGTCACTACACGTAGTGCGGAGTTATGGCGGAAAGAAAGTCGGCGGAAGGGTGGTTTAAACCCTTCCCCTTTTTTTGTCGAAAATCAGAAAGTGTTCGCGATTGCCATTTTGATGCTATCGTGTAAGAAGCAAGTGGAGGGGGAATACAGGGCCGCATCCCGTTCCTCGGTATGGCCATTATTTCCGGAATTAGAGACTCAAATATTTCAGGTACCCAAAAATTAAGGCTAGAAAAAAGTGCGGCGGATTTGCCGGATTTTAGCGGTGATTACTAGAGAAGATGCGAGGATGCTACAGTTAAAATGGCGGGTCTCTGAGCCGCTTCGTTCTCCTTGTGTAGAAAAAAGTCTGTTTTGGAAGGTCAAAATGACCATTTTTTTAAATTTTGCCGGTCTGTCCCGTACAAAGGCAGGGGGATAGAGAGTTGTCCTTTACACTGGAGATAGAGTTCGACGAGCTGTATTCAACGCACTCATCGGCTTTGTCGTCACTACACGTAGTGCGGAGTTATGGCGGAAAGAAAGTCGGCGGAAGGGTGGTAGCATCCTCGCATCTTCCCCTTTTTTTCTCGAAAATCAGAAAGTGTTCGCGATTGCCATTTTGATGCTATCGTGTAAGAAGCAAGTGGAGGGGGAATACAGGGCCGCATCCCGTTCCTCGGTATGGCCATTATTTCCGGAATTAGAGACTCAAATATTTCAGGTACCCAAAAATTAAGGCTAGAAAAAAGTGCGGCGGATTTGCCGGATTTTAGCGGTGATTACTAGAGAAGGTGCGAGGATGCTACAGTTAAAATGGCGGGCCTCTGAGCCGCTTCGTTCTCCTTGCGTAGACAAAAGTCTGTTTTGGAAGGTCAAAATGACCATTTTTTGAAATTTTGCCGGTCTGTCCCGTCCAAACCCAGGGGGATAGAGCGTTGTCCTTTATACTGGAGATAGAGTTCGACGAGCTATATTCAACGCACTCATCGGCTTTGTCGTCACTACACGTAGTGCGGAGTTATGGCGGAAAGAAAGACGGCGGAAGGGTGGTTTAAACCCTTCCCCTTTTTTTCTCGAAAAATCAGAAAGTGTTCGCGATTGCCATTTTGATGCTATCGTGTAAGAAGCAAGTGGAGGGGGAATACAGGGCCGCATCCCGTTCCTCGGTATGGCCATTATTTCCGGAATTAGAGACTCAAATATTTCAGGTACCCAAAAATTAAGGCTAGAAAAAAGTGCGGCGGATTTGCCGGATTTTAGCGGTGATTACTAGAGAAGATGCGAGGATGCTACAGTTAAAATGGCGGGTCTCTGAGCAGCTTCGTTCTCCTTGTGTAGAAAAAAGTCTGGTTTGGAAAGTCAAAATGACCATTTTTTGAAATTTTGCCGGTCTGTCCCGTACAAAGGCAGGAGGATAGAGAGTTGTCCTTTATACTGGAGATAGAGTTCGACGAGCTGTATTCAACGCACTCATCGGCTTTGTCGTCTCTACACGTAGTGCGCAGTTATGGCGGAAAGAAAGTCGGCGGAAGGGTGGTATAAATTCTTCCCCTTTTTTTCTCGAAAATCAGAAAGTGTTCGCGATTGCCATTTTGATGCTATCGTGTAAGAAGCAAGTGGAGGGGGAATACAGGGCCGCATCCCGTTCCTCGGTATGGCCATTATTTCCGGAATTAGAGACTCAAATATTTCAGGTACCCAAAAATTAAGGCTAGAAAAAAGTGCGGCGGATTTGCCGGATTTTAGCGGTGATTACTAGAGAAGGTGCGAGGATGCTACAGTTAAAAGGGCGGGCCTCTGAGCCGCTTCGTTCTCCTTTCGTAGAAAAAAGTCTGTTTTGGAAGGCCAAAATGACCATTTTTTTTAATTTTGCCGGTCTGTCCCATGCAAACGCAGGGGGATAGAGAGTTGTCCTTTATACTGGAGATAGAGTTCGACGAGCTGTATTCAACGCACTCATCGGCTTTGTCGTCACTACACGTAGTGCGGAGTTATGGCGGAAAGAATGTCGGCGGAAGGGTGGTTTAAACCCTTCCCCTTTTTTTCTCGAAAATCAGAAAGTGTTCGCGATTGCCATTTTGATGCTATCGTGTAAGAAGCAAGTGGAGGGGGAATACAGGGCCGCATCCCGTTCCTCGGTATGGCCATTATTTCCGGAATTAGAGACTCAAATATTTCAGGTACCCAAAAATTAAGGCTAGAAAAAAGTGCGGCGGATTTGCCGGATTTTAGCGGTGATTACTAGAGAAGATGCGAGGATGCTACAGTTAAAATGGCGGGCCTCTGTGCCGCTTCGTTCTCCTTGTGTAGAAAAAAGTCTGTTTTGGAATGTCAAAATGATCATTTTTTGAAATTTTGCCGGTCTGTCCCGTCCAAACGCAGGGGGATAGAGAGTTGTCCTTTATACTGGAGATAGAGTTCGACGAGCTGTATGCAACGCACTCATCGACTTTGTCGTCACTACACGTAGTGCGGAGTTATGGCGGAAAGAATGTCGGCGGAAGGGTGGTTTAAACCCTTCCCCTTTTTTTCTCGAAAATCAGAAAGTGTTCGCGATTGCCATTTTGATGCTATCGTGTAAGAAGCAAGTGGAGGGGGAATACAGGGCCGCATCCCGCTCCTCGGTATGGCCATTATTTCCGGAATTAGAGTCTCAAATATTTCAGGTACCCAAAAATTAAGGCTAGAAAAAAGTGCGGCGGATTTGCCGGATTTTAGCGGTGATTACTAGAGAAGATGCGAGGATGCTACAGTTATAATGGCGGGCTTCTGAGCCGCTTCGTTCTCCTTGTGTAGAAAAAAGTCTGTTCTGGAAGGTCAAAATGACCATTTTTTGAAATTTTGCCGTTCTGTCCCGTCCAAACGCAGGGGGATAGAGAGTTGTCCTTTATACTGGAGATAGAGTTCGACGAGCTGTATTCAACGCACTCATCGGCTTTGTTGTCTCTACACGTAGTGCGCAGTTATGGCGGAAAGAATATCGGCGGAAGGGTGGTTTAAACCCTTCCCCTTTTTTTCTCGAAAATCAGAAAGTGTTCGCGATTGCCATTTTGATGCTATCGTGTAAGAAGCAAGTGGAGGGGGAATACAGGGCCGCATCCCGTTCCTCGGTATGGCCATTATTTCCGGAATTAGAGACTCAAATATTTCAGGTACCCAAAAATTAAGGCTAGAAAAAAGTGCGGCGGATTTGCCGGATTTTAGCGGTGATTACTAGAGAAGATGCGAGGATGCTACAGTTAAAATGGCGGGCCTCTGAGCCGCTTCGTTCTCCTTGCGTAGATAAAAGCCTGTTTTGGAAGGTCAAAATGACCATTTTTTGAAATTTTGCCGGTCTGTCCCGTCCAAACGCAGGGGGATAGAGAGTTGTCCTTTATACTGGAGATAGAGTTCGACGAGCTGTATTCAACGCACTCATCGGCTTTGTCGTCACTACACGTAGTGCGGAGTTATGGCGGAAAGAAAGTCGGCGGAAGGGTGGTTTAAACCCTTCCCCTTTTTTTCTCGAAAATCAGAAAGTGTTCGCGATTGCCATTTTGATGCTATCGTGTAAGAAACAAGTGGAGGGGGAATACAGGGCCGCATCCCGTTCCTCGGTATGGCCATTATTTCCGGAATTAGAGACTCAAATATTTCAGGTACCCAAAAATTAAGGCTAGAAAAAAGTGCGGCGGATTTGCCGGATTTTAGCGGTGATTACTAGAGAAGATGCGAGGATGCTACAGTTAAAATGGCGGGTCTCTGAGCCGCTTCGTTCTCCTTGCGTAGATAAAAGCCTGTTTTGGAAGGTCAAAATGACCATTTTTTGAAATTTTGCCGGTCTGTCCCGTACAAAGGCAGGGGGATAGAGAGTTGTCCTTTACACTGGAGATAGAGTTCGACGAGCTGTATTCAACGCACTCATCGGCTTTGTCGTCACTACACGTAGTGCGGAGTTATGGCGGAAAGAAAGTCGGCGGAAGGGTGGTTTAAACCCTTCCCCTTTTTTTCTCGAAAATCAGAAAGTGTTCGCGATTGCCATTTTGATGCTATCGTGTAAGAAGCAAGTGGAGGGGGAATACAGGGCCGCATCCCGTTCCTCGGTATGGCCATTATTTCCGGAATTAGAGACTCAAAAATTTCAGGTACCCAAAAATTAAGGCTAGAAAAAAGTGCGGCGGATTTGCCGGATTTCATCGGTGATTACTAGAGAAGGTGCGAGGATGCTACAGTTAAAATGGCGGGCCTCTGAGCCGCTTCGTTCTCCTTGCGTAGACAAAAGTCTGTTTTGGAAGGTCAAAATGACCATTTTTTGAAATTTTGCCGGTCTGTCCCGTCCAAACCCAGGGGGATAGAGAGTTGTCCTTTATACTGGCGATAGAGTTCGACGAGCTATATTCAACGCACTCATCGGCTTTGTCGTCACTACACGTAGTGCGGAGTTATGGCGGAAAGAAAGACGGCGGAAGGGTGGTTTAAACCCTTCCCCTTTTTTTCTCGAAAATCAGAAAGTGTTCGCGATTGCCATTTTGATGCTATCGTGTAAGAAGCAAGTGGAGGGGGAATACAGGGCCGCATCCCGTTCCTCGGTATGGCCATTATTTCCGGAATTAGAGACTCAAATATTTCAGGTACCCAAAAATTAAGGCTAGAAAAAAGTGCGGCGGATTTGCCGGATTTTAGCGGTGATTACTAGAGAAGATGCGAGGATGCTACAGTTAAAATGGCGGGTCTCTGAGCCGCTTCGTTCTCCTTGTGTAGAAAAAAGTCTGTTTTGGAAGGTCAAAATGACCATTTTTTTAAATTTTGCCGGTCTGTCCCGTACAAAGGCAGGGGGATAGAGAGTTGTCCTTTACACTGGAGATAGAGTTCGACGAGCTGTATTCAACGCACTCATCGGCTTTGTCGTCACTACACGTAGTGCGGAGTTATGGCGGAAAGAAAGTCGGCGGAAGGGTGGTAGCATCCTCGCATCTTCCCCTTTTTTTCTCGAAAATCAGAAAGTGTTCGCGATTGCCATTTTGATGCTATCGTGTAAGAAGCAAGTGGAGGGGGAATACAGGGCCGCATCCCGTTCCTCGGTATGGCCATTATTTCCGGAATTAGAGACTCAAATATTTCAGGTACCCAAAAATTAAGGCTAGAAAAAAGTGCGGCGGATTTGCCGGATTTTAGCGGTGATTACTAGAGAAGGTGCGAGGATGCTACAGTTAAAATGGCGGGCCTCTGAGCCGCTTCGTTCTCCTTGCGTAGACAAAAGTGTGTTTTGGAAGGTCAAAATGACCATTTTTTGAAATTTTGCCGGTCTGTCCCGTCCAAACCCAGGGGGATAGAGCGTTGTCCTTTATACTGGAGATAGAGTTCGACGAGCTATATTCAACGCACTCATCGGCTTTGTCGTCACTACACGTAGTGCGGAGTTATGGCGGAAAGAAAGACGGCGGAAGGGTGGTTTAAACCCTTCCCCTTTTTTTCTCGAAAATCAGAAAGTGTTCGCGATTGCCATTTTGATGCTATCGTGTAAGAAGCAAGTGGAGGGGGAATACAGGGCCGCATCCCGTTCCTCGGTATGGCCATTATTTCCGGAATTAGAGACTCAAATATTTCAGGTACCCAAAAATTAAGGCTAGAAAAATGTGCGGCGGATTTGCCGGATTTTATCGGTGATTACTAGAGAAGGTGCGAGGATGCTACAGTTAAAAGGGCGGGCCTCTGAGCCGCTTCGTTCTCATTTCGTAGAAAAAAGTCTGTTTTGGAAGGCCAAAATGACCATTTTTTGAAATTTTGCCGGTATGTCCCATGCAAACGCAGGGGGATAGAGAGTTGTCCTTTATACTGGAGATAGAGTTCGACGAGCTGTATTCAACGCACTCATCGGCTTTGTCGTCTCTACACGTAGTGCGCAGTTATGGCGGAAAGAAAGTCGGCGGAAGGGTGGTTTAAACCCTTCCCCTTTTTTTCTCGAAAATCAGAAAGTGTTCGCGATTGCCATTTTGATGCTATCGTGTAAGAAGCAAGTGGAGGGGGAATACAGGGCCGCATCCCGTTCCTCGGTATGGCCATTATTTCCGGAATTAGAGACTCAAATATTTCAGGTACCCAAAAATTAAGGCTAGAAAAAAGTGCGGCGGATTTGCCGGATTTTAGCGGTGATTACTAGAGAAGATGCGAGGATGCTACAGTTAAAATGGCGGGTCTCTGAGCAGCTTCGTTCTCCTTGTGTAGAAAAAAGTCTGTTTTGGAAGGTCAAAATGACCATTTTTTGAAATTTTGCCGGTCTGTCCCGTACAAAGGCAGGGGGATAGAGAGTTGTCCTTTACACTGGAGATAGAGTTCGACGAGCTGTATTCAACGCACTCATCGGCTTTGTCGTCACTACACGTAGTGCGGAGTTATGGCGGAAAGAAAGTCGGCGGAAGGGTGGTTTAAACCCTTCCCCTTTTTTTCTCGAAAATCAGAAAGTGTTCGCGATTGCCATTTTGATGCTATCGTGTAAGAAGCAAGTGGAGGGGGAATACAGGGCCGCATCCCGCTCCTCGGTATGGCCATTATTTCCCTAATTAGAGTCTCAAATATTTCAGGTACCCAAAAATTAAGGCTAGAAAAAAGTGCGGCGGATTTGCCGGATTTTAGCGGTGATTACTAGAGAAGATGCGAGGATGCTACAGTTATAATGACGGGCTTCTGAGCCGCTTCGTTCTCCTTGTGTAGAAAAAAGTCTGTTCTGGAAGGTCAAAATGACCATTTTTTGAAATTTTGCCGTTCTGTCCCGTCCAAACGCAGGGGGATAGAGAGTTGTCCTTTATACTGGAGATAGAGTTCGACGAGCTGTATTCAACGCACTCATCGGCTTTGTCGTCTCTACACGTAGTGCGCAGTTATGGCGGAAAGAATGTCGGCGGAAGGGTGGTTTAAACCCTTCCCCTTTTTTTCTCGAAAATCAGAAAGTGTTCGCGATTGCCATTTTGATGCTATCGTGTAAGAAGCAAGTGGAGGGGGAATACAGGGCCGCATCCCGTTCCTCGGTATGGCCATTATTTCCGGAATTAGAGACTCAAATATTTCAGGTACCCAAAAATTAAGGCTAGAAAAAAGTGCGGCGGATTTGCCGGATTTTAGCGGTGATTACTAGAGAAGATGCGAGGATGCTACAGTTAAAATGGCGGGTCTCTGAGCCGCTTCGTTCTCCTTGCGTAGATAAAAGCCTGTTTTGGAAGGTCAAAATGACCATTTTTTGAAATTTTGCCGGTCTGTCCCGTACAAAGGCAGGGGGATAGAGAGTTGTCCTTTACACTGGAGATAGAGTTCGACGAGCTGTATTCAACGCACTCATCGGCTTTGTCGTCACTACACGTAGTGCGGAGTTATGGCGGAAAGAAAGTCGGCGGAAGGGTGGTTTAAACCCTTCCCCTTTTTTTCTCGAAAATCAGAAACTGTTCGCGATTGCCATTTTGATGCTATCGTGTAAGAAGCAAGTGGAGGGGGAATACAGGGCCGCATCCCGTTCCTCGGTATGGCCATTATTTCCGGAATTAGAGACTCAAAAATTTCAGGTACCCAAAAATTAAGGCTAGAAAAAAGTGCGGCGGATTTGCCGGATTTCATCGGTGATTACTAGAGAAGGTGCGAGGATGCTACAGTTAAAATGGCGGGCCTCTGAGCCGCTTCGTTCTCCTTGCGTAGACAAAAGTCTGTTTTGGAAGGTCAAAATGACCATTTTTTGAAATTTTGCCGGTATGTCCCGTCCAAACCCAGGGGGATAGAGAGTTGTCCTTTATACTGGCGATAGAGTTCGACGAGCTATATTGAACGCACTCATCGGCTTTGTCGTCACTACACGTAGTGCGGAGTTATGGCGGAAAGAAAGACGGCGGAAGGGTGGTTTAAACCCTTCCCCTTTTTTTCTCGAAAATCAGAAAGTGTTCGCGATTGCCATTTTGATGCTATCGTGTAAGAAGCAAGTGGAGGGGGAATACAGGGCCGCATCCCGTTCCTCGGTATGGCCATTATTTCCGGAATTAGAGACTCAAATATTTCAGGTACCCAAAAATTAAGGCTAGAAAAAAGTGCGGCGGATTTGCCGGATTTTAGCGGTGATTACTAGAGAAGATGCGAGGATGCTACAGTTAAAATGGCGGGTCTCTGAGCCGCTTCGTTCTCCTTGTGTAGAAAAAAGTCTGTTTTGGAAGGTCAAAATGACCATTTTTTTAAATTTTGCCGGTCTGTCCCGTACAAAGGCAGGGGGATAGAGAGTTGTCCTTTACACTGGAGATAGAGTTCGACGAACTGTATTCAACGCACTCATCGGCTTTGTCGTCACTACACGTAGTGCGGAGTTATGGCGGAAAGAAAGTCGGCGGAAGGGGGGTAGCATCCTCGCATCTTCCCCTTTTTTTCTCGAAAATCAGAAAGTGTTCGCGATTGCCATTTTGATGCTATCGTGTAAGAAGCAAGTGGAGGGGGAATACAGGGCCGCATCCCGTTCCTCGGTATGGCCATTATTTCCGGAATTAGAGACTCAAATATTTCAGGTACCCAAAATTAAGGCTAGAAAAAAGTGCGGCGGATTTGCCGGATTTTAGCGGTGATTACTAGAGAAGGTGCGAGGATGCTACAGTTAAAATGGCGGGCCTCTGAGCCGCTTCGTTCTCCTTGCGTAGACAAAAGTCTGTTTTGGAAGGTCAAAATGACCATTTTTTGAAATTTTGCCGGTCTGTCCCGTCCAAACCCAGGGGGATAGAGCGTTGTCCTTTATACTGGAGATAGAGTTCGACGAGCTATATTCAACGCACTCATCGGCTTTGTCGTCACTACACGTAGTGCGGAGTTATGGCGGAAAGAAAGACGGCGGAAGGGTGGTTTAAACCCTTCCCCTTTTTTTCTCGAAAATCAGAAAGTGTTCGCGATTGCCATTTTGATGCTATCGTGTAAGAAGCAAGTGGAGGGGGAATACAGGGCCGCATCCCCTTCCTCGGTATGGCCATTATTTCCGGAATTAGAGACTCAAATATTTCAGGTACCCAAAAATTAAGGCTAGAAAAATGTGCGGCGGATTTGCCGGATTTTATCGGTGATTACTAGAGAAGGTGCGAGGATGCTACAGTTAAAAGGGCGGGCCTCTGAGCCGCTTCGTTCTCATTTCGTAGAAAAAAGTCTGTTTTGGAAGGCCAAAATGACCATTTTTTGAAATTTTGCCGGTATGTCCCATGCAAACGCAGGGGGATAGAGAGTTGTCCTTTATACTGGAGATAGAGTTCGACGAGCTGTATTCAACGCACTCATCGGCTTTGTCGTCTCTACACGTAGTGCGCAGTTATGGCGGAAAGAAAGTCGGCGGAAGGGTGGTTTAAACCCTTCCCCTTTTTTTCTCGAAAATCAGAAAGTGTTCGCGATTGCCATTTTGATGCTATCGTGTAAGAAGCAAGTGGAGGGGGAATACAGGGCCGCATCCCGTTCCTCGGTATGGCCATTATTTCCGGAATTAGAGACTCAAATATTTCAGGTACCCAAAAATTAAGGCTAGAAAAAAGTGCGGCGGATTTGCCGGATTTTAGCGGTGATTACTAGAGAAGATGCGAGGATGCTACAATTAAAATGGCGGGCCTCTGAGCCGCTTCGTTCTCCTTGCGTAGATAAAAGCCTGTTTTGGAAGGTCAAAATGACCATTTTTTTAAATTTTGCCGGTCTGTCCCGTCCAAACGCAGGGGGATAGAGAGTTGTCCTTTACACTGGAGATAGAGTTCGACGAGCTGTATTCAACGCACTCATCGGCTTTGTCGTCACTACACGTAGTGCGGAGTTATGGCGGAAAGAAAGTCGGCGGAAGGGTGGTTTAAACCCTTCCCCTTTTTTTCTCGAAAATCAGAAAGTGTTCGCGATTGCCATTTTGATGCTATCGTGTAAGAAGCAAGTGGAGGGGGAATACAGGGCCGCATCCCGCTCCTCGGTATGGCCATTATTTCCCTAATTAGAGTCTCAAATATTTCAGGTACCCAAAAATTAAGGCTAGAAAAAAGTGCGGCGGATTTGCCGGATTTTAGCGGTGATTACTAGAGAAGATGCGAGGATGCTACAGTTATAATGACGGGCTTCTGAGCCGCTTCGTTCTCCTTGTGTAGAAAAAAGTCTGTTCTGGAAGGTCAAAATGACCATTTTTTGAAATTTTGCCGTTCTGTCCCGTCCAAACGCAGGGGGATAGAGAGTTGTCCTTTATACTGGAGATAGAGTTCGACGAGCTGTATTCAACGCACTCATCGGCTTTGTCGTCTCTACACGTAGTGCGCAGTTATGGCGGAAAGAAAGTCGGCGGAAGGGTGGTATAAATTCTTCCCCTTTTTTTCTCGAAAATCAGAAAGTGTTCGCGATTGCCATTTTGATGCTATCGTGTAAGAAGCAAGTGGAGGGGGAATACAGGGCCGCATCCCGTTCCTCGATATGGCCATTATTTCCGGAAATAGAGACTCAAATATTTCAGGTACCCAAAAATTAAGGCTAGAAAAAAGTGCGGCGGATTTGCCGGATTTTAGCGGTGATTACTAGAGAAGGTGCGAGGATGCTACAGTTAAAAGGGCGGGCCTCTGAGCCGCTTCGTTCTCCTTTCGTAGAAAAAAGTCTGTTTTGGAAGGCCAAAATGACCATTTTTTTAAATTTTGCCGGTCTGTCCCATGCAAACGCAGGGGGATAGAGAGTTGTCCTTTATACTGGAGATAGAGTTCGACGAGCTGTATTCAACGCACTCATCGGCTTTGTCGTCACTACACGTAGTGCGGAGTTATGGCGGAAAGAAAGTCGGCGGAAGGGTGGTTTAAACCCTTCCCCTTTTTTTCTCGAAAATCAGAAAGTGTTCGCGATTGCCATTTTGATGCTATCGTGTAAGAAGCAAGTGGAGGGGCAATACAGGGCCGCATCCCGTTCCTCGGTATGGCCATTATTTCCGGAATTAGAGACTCAAATATTTCAGGTACCCAAAAATTAAGGCTAGAAAAAAGTGCGGCGGATTTGCCGGATTTTAGCGGTGATTACTAGAGAAGATGCGAGGATGCTACAGTTAAAATGGCGGGCCTCTGTGCCGCTTCGTTCTCCTTGTGTAGAAAAAAGTCTGTTTTGGAATGTCAAAATGATCATTTTTTGAAATTTTGCCGGTCTGTCCCGTCCAAACGCAGGGGGATAGAGAGTTGTCCTTTATACTGGAGATAGAATTCGACGAGCTGTATGCAACGCACTCATCGACTTTGTCGTCACTACACGTAGTGCGGAGTTATGGCGGAAAGAATGTCGGCGGAAGGGTGGTTTAAACCCTTCCCCTTTTTTTCTCGAAAATCAGAAAGTGTTCGCGATTGCCATTTTGATGCTATCGTGTAAGGAGCAAGTGGAGGGGGAATACAGGGCCGCATCCCGTTCCTCGGTATGGCCATTATTTCCGGAATTAGAGACTCAAATATTTCAGGTACCCAAAAATTAAGGCTAGAAAAAAGTGCGGCGGATTTGCCGGATTTTAGCGGTGATTACTAGAGAAGATGCGAGGATGCTACAGTTAAAATGGCGGGCCTCTGAGCCGCTTCGTTCTCCTTGCGTAGATAAAAGCCTGTTTTGGAAGGTCAAAATGACCATTTTTTGAAATTTTGCCGGTCTGTCCCGTCCAAACGCAGGGGGATAGAGAGTTGTCCTTTATACTGGAGATAGAGTTCGACGAGCTGTATTCAACGCACTCATCGGCTTTGTCGTCACTACACGTAGTGCGGAGTTATGGCGGAAAGAAAGTCGGCGGAAGGGTGGTTTAAACCCTTCCCCTTTTTTTCTCGAAAATCAGAAAGTATTTGCGATTGCCATTTTGATGCTATCGTGTAAGAAGCAAGTGGAGGGGGAATACAGGGCCGCATCCCGTTCCTCGGTATGGCCATTATTTCCGGAATTAGAGACTCAAATATTTCAGGTACCCAAAAATTAAGGCTAGAAAAAAGTGCGGCGGATTTGCCGGATTTTAGCGGTGATTACTAGAGAAGATGCGAGGATGCTACAGTTAAAATGGCGGGTCTCTGAGCCGCTTCGTTCTCCTTGTGTAGAAAAAAGTCTGTTTTGGAAGGTCAAAATGACCATTTTTTGAAATTTTGCCGGTCTGTCCCGTACAAAGGCAGGGGGATAGAGAGTTGTCCTTTACACTGGAGATAGAGTTCGACGAGCTGTATTCAACGCACTCATCGGCTTTGTCGTCACTACACGTAGTGCGGAGTTATGGCGGAAAGAATGTCGGCGGAAGGGTGGTTTAAACCCTTCCCCTTTTTTTCTCGAAAATCAGAAAGTGTTCGCGATTGCCATTTTGATGCTATCGTGTAAGAAGCAAGTGGAGGGGGAATACAGGGCCGCATCCCGTTCCTCGGTATGGCCATTATTTCCGGAATTAGAGACTCAAAAATTTCAGGTACCCAAAAATTAAGGCTAGAAAAAAGTGCGGCGGATTTGCCGGATTTCATCGGTGATTACTAGAGAAGGTGCGAGGATGCTACAGTTAAAATGGCGGGCCTCTGAGCCGCTTCGTTCTCCTTGCGTAGACAAAAGTCTGTTTTGGAAGGTCAAAATGACCATTTTTTGAAATTTTGCCGGTCTGTCCCGTCCAAACCCAGGGGGATAGAGAGTTGTCCTTTATACTGGCGATAGAGTTCGACGAGCTATATTCAACGCACTCATCGGCTTTGTCGTCACTACACGTAGTGCGGAGTTATGGCGGAAAGAAAGACGGCGGAAGGGTGGTTTATACCCTTCCCCTTTTTTTCTCGAAAATCAGAAAGTGTTCGCGATTGCCATTTTGATGCTATCGTGTAAGAAGCAAGTGGAGGGGTAATACAGGGCCGCATCCCGATCCTCGGTATGGCCATTATTTCCGGAATTAGAGACTCAAATATTTCAGGTACCCAAAAATTAAGGCTAGAAAAAAGTGCGGCGGATTTGCCGGATTTTAGCGGTGATTACTAGAGAAGATGCGAGGATGCTACAGTTATAATGGCGGGCTTCTGAGCCGCTTCGTTCTCCTTGTGTAGAAAAAAGTCTGTTCTGGAAGGTCCAAATGACCATTTTTTGAAATTTTGCCGTTCTGTCCCGTCCAAACGCAGGGGGATAGAGAGTTGTCCTTTATACTGGAGATAGAGTTCGACGAGCTGTATTCAACGCACTCATCGGCTTTGTCGTCTCTACACGTAGTGCGCAGTTATGGCGGAAAGAATGTCGGCGGAAGGGTGGTTTAAACCCTTCCCCTTTTTTTCTCGAAAATCAGAACGTGTTCGCGATTGCCATTTTGATGCTATCGTGTAAGAAGCAAGTGGAGGGGGAATACAGGGCCGCATCCCGTTCCTCGGTATGGCCATTATTTCCGGAATTAGAGACTCAAATATTTCAGGTACCCAAAAATTAAGGCTAGAAAAAAGTGCGGCGGATTTGCCGGATTTTAGCGGTGATTACTAGAGAAGATGCGAGGATGCTACAGTTAAAATGGCGGGTCTCTGAGCCGCTTCGTTCTCCTTGTGTAGAAAAAAGTCTGTTTTGGAAGGTCAAAATGACCATTTTTTGAAATTTTGCCGGTCTGTCCCGTACAAAGGCAGGGGGATAGAGAGTTGTCCTTTACACTGGAGATAGAGTTCGACGAGCTGTATTCAACGCACTCATCGGCTTTGTCGTCACTACACGTAGTGCGGAGTTATGGCGGAAAGAAAGTCGGCGGAAGGGTGGTTTAAACCCTTCCCCTTTTTTTCTCGAAAATCAGAAAGTGTTCGCGATTGCCATTTTGATGCTATCGTGTAAGAAGCAAGTGGAGGGGGAATACAGGGCCGCATCCCGTTCCTCGGTATGGCCATTATTTCCGGAATTAGAGACTCAAAAATTTCAGGTACCCAAAAATTAAGGCTAGAAAAAAGTGCGGCGGATTTGCCGGATTTCATCGGTGATTACTAGAGAAGGTGCGAGGATGCTACAGTTAAAATGGCGGGCCTCTGAGCCGCTTCGTTCTCCTTGCGTAGACAAAAGTCTGTTTTGGAAGGTCAAAATGACCATTTTTTGAAATTTTGCCGGTCTGTCCCGTCCAAACCCAGGGGGATAGAGAGTTGTCCTTTATACTGGCGATAGAGTTCGACGAGCTATATTCAACGCACTCATCGGCTTTGTCGTCACTACACGTAGTGCGGAGTTATGGCGGAAAGAAAGACGGCGGAAGGGTGGTTTAAACCCTTCCCCTTTTTTTCTCGAAAATCAGAAAGTGTTCGCGATTGCCATTTTGATGCTATCGTGTAAGAAGCAAGTGGAGGGGGAATACAGGGCCGCATCCCGTTCCTCGGTATGGCCATTATTTCCGGAATTAGAGACTCAAATATTTCAGGTACCCAAAAATTAAGGCTAGAAAAAAGTGCGGCGGATTTCCGGATTTTAGCGGTGATTACTAGAGAAGATGCGAGGATGCAACAGTTAAAATGGGGGGCTTCTGAGCCGCTTCGTTCTCCTTGCGTAGATAAAAGCCTGTTTTGGAAGGTCAAAATGACCATTTTTTGAAATTTTGCCGGTCTGTCCCCTCCAAACGCAGGGGGATAGAGAGTTGTCCTTTATACTGGAGATAGATTTCGACGAGCTGTATTCAACGCACTCATCGGCTTTGTCGTCACTACACGTAGTGCGGAGTAATGGCGGAAAGAAAGTCGGCGGAAGGGTGGTTTAAACCCTTCCCCTTTTTTTCTCGAAAATCAGAAAGTGTTCGCGATTGCCATTTTGATGCTATCGTGTAAGAAGCAAGTGGAGGGGGAATACAGGTCCGCATCCCGTTCCTCGGTATGGCCATTATTTCCGGAATTAGAGACTCAAATATTTCAGGTACCCAAAAATTAAGGCAAGAAAAAAGTGCGGCGGATTTGCCGGATTTTAGCGGTGATTACTAGAGAAGATGCGAGGATGCTACAGTTAAAATGGCGGGCCTCTGAGCCGCTTCGTTCTCCTTGCGTAGATAAAAGCCTGTTTTGGAAGGTCAAAATGACCATTTTTTGAAATTTTGCCGGTCTGTCCCGTCCAAACGCAGGGGGATAGAGAGTTGTCCTTTATACTGGAGATAGAGTTCGACGAGCTGTATTCAACGCACTCATCGGCTTTGTCGTCACTACACGTAGTGCGGAGTTATGGCGGAAAGAAAGACGGCGGAAGGGTGGTTTAAACCCTTCCCCTTTTTTTCTCGAAAATCAGAAATTGTTCGCGATTGCCATTTTGATGCTATCGTGTAAGAAGCAAGTGGAGGGGGAATACAGGGCCGCATCCCGTTCCTCGGTATGGCCATTATTTCCGGAATTAGAGACTCAAATATTTCAGGTACCCAAAAATTAAGGCTAGAAAAAAGTGCGGCAGATTTGCCGGATTTTAGCGGTGATTACTAGAGAAGATGCGAGGATGCTACAGTTATAATGGCGGGCCTCTGAGCCGCTTCGTTCTCCTTGTGTAGAAAAAAGTCTGTTCTGGAAAGTCAAAATGACCATTTTTTGAAATTTTGCCGTTCTGTCCCGTCCAAACGCAGGGGGATAGAGAGTTGTCCTTTATACTGGAGATAGAGTTCGACGAGCTGTATTCAACGCACTCATCGGCTTTGTCGTCTCTACACGTAGTGCGCAGTTATGGCGGAAGGAAAGTCGGCGGAAGGGTGGTTTAAACCCTTCCCCTTTTTTTCTCGAAAATCAGAAAGTGTTCGCGATTGCCATTTTGATGCTATCGTGTAAGAAGCAAGTGGAGGGGGAATACAGGGCCGCATCCCGTTCCTCGGTATGGCCATTATTTCCGGAATTAGAGACTCAAATATTTCAGGTACCCAAAAATTAAGGCTAGAAAAAAGTGCGGCGGATTTGCCGGATTTTAGCGGTGATTACTAGAGAAGGTGCGAGGATGCTACAGTTAAAATGGCGGGCCTCTGAGCCGCTTCGTTCTCCTTGTGTAGAAAAAAGTCTGTTTTGGAACGTCAAAATGACCATTTTTTGAAATTTTGCCGGTCTGTCCCGTCCAAACGCAGGGGGATAGAGAGTTGTCCTTTATACTGGAGATAGAGTTCGACGAGCTGTATTCAACGCACTCATCGGCTTTGTCGTCACTACAGGCAGTGCGGAGTTATGGTGGAAAGAAAGGCGGCGGAAGGGTGGTTTTTTAAACCCTTCCCCTTTTTTTCTCGAAAATCAGAAAGTGTTCGCGATTGCCATTTTGATGCTATCGTGTAAGAAGCAAGTGGAGGGGGAATACAGGGCCGCATCCCGTTCCTCGGTATGGCCATTATTTCCGGAATTAGAGACTCAAATATTTCAGGTACCCAAAAATTAAGGCTAGAAAAAAGTGCGGCGGATTTGCCGGATTTTAGCGGTGATTACTAGAGAAGATGCGAGGATGCTACAGTTAAAATGGCGGGCCTCTGAGCCGCTTCGTTCTCCTTGTGTAGAAAAAAGTCTGTTCTGGAAGGTCAAAATGACCATTTTTTGAAATTTTGCCGTTCTGTCCCGTCCAAACGCAGGGGGATAGAGAGTTGTCCTTTATACTGGAGATAGAGTTCGACGAGCTGTATTCAACGCACTCATCGGCTTTGTCGTCACTACACGTAGTGCGGAGTTATGGCGGAAAGAAAGTCGGCGGAAGGGTGGTTTAAACCCTTCCCCTTTTTTTCTCGAAAATCAGAAAGTGTTCGCGATTGCCATTTTGATGCTATCGTGTAAGAAGCAAGTGGAGGGGGAATACAGGGCCGCATCCCGTTCCTCGGTATGGCCATTATTTCCGGAATTAGAGACTCAAATATTTCAGGTACCCAAAAATTAAGGCTAGAAAAAAGTGCGGCGGATTTGCCGGATTTTAGCGGTGATTACTAGAGAAGATGCGAGGATGCTACAGTTAAAATGGCGGGCCTCTGAGCCGCTTCGTTCTCCTTGTGTAGAAAAAAGTCTGTTCTGGAAGGTCAAAATGACCATTTTTTGAAATTTTGCCGGTCTGTCCCGTCCAAACGCAGGGGGATAGAGAGTTGTCCTTTATACTGGAGATAGAGTTCGACGAGCTGTATTCAACGCACTCATCGGCTTTGTCGTCACTACACGTAGTGCGGAGTTATGGCGGAACGAAAGTCGGCGGAAGGGTGGTTTAAACCCTTCCCCTTTTTTTTCTCGAAAATCAGAAAGTGTTCGCGATTGCCATTTTGATGCTATCGTGTAAGAAGCAAGTGGAGGGGGAATACAGGGCCGCATCCCGTTCCTCGGTATGGCCATTATTTCCGGAATTAGAGACTCAAATATTTCAGGTACCCAAAAATTAAGGCTAGAAAAAAGTGCGGCGGATTTGCCGGATTTTAGCGGTGATTACTAGAGAAGGTGCGAGGATGCTACAGTTAAAATGGCGGGCCTCTGATTCGCTTCGTTCTCCTTGTGTAGAAAAAAGTCTGTTCTGGAAGGTCAAAATGACCATTTTTTGAAATTTTGCCGTTCTGTCCCGTCCAAACGCAGGGGGATAGATAGTTGTCCTTTATACTGGAGATAGAGTTCGACGAGCTGTATTGAACGCACTCATCGGCTTTGTCGTCACTACACGTAGTGCGGAGATATGGCGGAACGAAAGTCGGCGGAAGGGTGGTTTAAACCCTTCCCCTTTTTTTCTCGAAAATCAGAAAGTGTTCGCGATTGCCATTTTGATGCTATCGTGTAAGAAGCAAGTGGAGGGGGAATAGAGGGCCGCATCCCGTTCCTCGGTATGGCCATTATTTCCGGAATTAGAGACTCAAATATTTCAGGTACCCAAAAATTAAGGCTAGAAAAAAGTGCGGCGGATTTGCCGGATTTTAGCGGTGATTACTAGAGAAGATGCGAGGATGCTACAGTTAAAATGGCGGGCCTCTGAGCCGCTTCGTTCTCCTTGTGTAGAAAAAAGTCTGTTCTGGAAGGTCAAAATGACCATTTTTTGAAATTTTGCCGTTCTGTCCCGTCCAAACGCAGGGGGATAGAGAGTTGTCCTTTATACTGGAGATAGAGTTCGACGAGCTGTATTCAACGCACTCATCGGCTTTGTCGTCACTACACGTAGTGCGGAGTTATGGCGGAAAGAAAGTCGGCGGAAGGGTGGTTTAAACCCTTCCCCTTTTTTTCTCGAAAATCAGAAAGTGTTCGCGATTGCCATTTTGATGCTATCGTGTAAGAAGCAAGTGGAGGGGGAATACAGGGCCGCATCCCGTTCCTCGGTATGGCCATTATTTCCGGAATTAGAGACTCAAATATTTCAGGTACCCAAAAATTAAGGCTAGAAAAAAGTGCGGCGGATTTGCCGGAATTTAGCGGTGATTACTAGAGAAGGTGCGAGGATGCTACAGTTAAAATGGCGGGCCTCTGAGCCGCTTCGTTCTCCTTGTGTAGACAAAAGTCTGTTTTGGAAGGTCAAAATGACCATTTTTTGAAATTTTGCCGGTCTGTCCCGTCCAAACCCAGGGGGATAGAGAGTTGTCCTTTATACTGGAGATAGAGTTCGACGAGCTATATTCAACGCACTCATCGGCTTTGTCGTCACTACACGTAGTGCGGAGTTATGGCGGAAAGAAAGTCGGCGGAAGGGTGGTTTAAACCCTTCCCACTTTTTTCTCGAAAATCAGAAAGTGTTCGCGATTGCCATTTTGATGCTATCGTGTAAGAAGCAAGTGGAGGGGGAATACAGAGCCGCATCCCGTTCCTCGGTATGGCCATTATTTCCGGAATTAGAGACTCAAATATTTCAGGTACCCAAAAATTAAGGCTAGAAAAAAGTGCGGCGGATTTGCCGGATTTTAGCGGTGATTACTAGAGAAGATGCGAGGATGCTACAGTTAAAATGGCGGGCCTCTGAGCCGCTTCGTTCTCCTGGCGTAGAAAAAAGTCTGTTTTGGAAGGTCAAAATGACCATTTTTTGAAAATTTGCCGGTCTGTCCCGTCCAAACGCAGGGGGATAGAGCGTTGTCCTTTATACTGGAGATAGAGTTCGACGAGCTGTATTCAACGCAATCATCGGCTTTGTCATCACTACAAGTAATGCGGAGATATGGCGGAGAGAAAGTCGAAAATCAGAAAGTGTTCGCGATTGCCATTTTGATGCTATCGTGTAAGAAGCAAGTGGAGGGGGAATACAGGGCCGCATCCCGTTCCTCGGTATGGCCATTATTTCCGGAATTAGAGACTCAAATATTTCAGGTACCCAAAAATTAAGGCTAGAAAAAAGTGCGGCGGATATGCCGGATTTTAGCGGTAATTACTAGAGAAGGTGCGAGGATGCTACAGTTAAAATGGCGGGCCTCTGAGCCGCTTCGTTCTCCTTGTGTAGACAAAAGTCTGTTTTGGAAGGTCAAAATGACCATTTTTTGAAATTTTGCCGGTCTGTCCCGTCCAAACGCAGGGGGATAGAGAGTTGTCCTTTATACTGGAGATAGAGTTCGACGAGCTATATTCAACGCACTCATCGGCTTTGTCGTCACTACACGTAGTGCGGAGTTATGGCGGAAAGAATGTCTCGAAAATCAGAAAGTGTTCGCGATTGCCATTTTGATGCTATCGTGTAAGAAGCAAATGGTGTTGGAATAAAGGGCCGCATCCCGTTCCTCGGTATGGCCATTATTTCCGGAATTAGAGACTCAAATATTTCAGGTACCCAAAAATTATGGCTAGAAAAAAGTGCGGCGGATTTGCCGGATTTTAGCGGTGTTTACTAGAGAAGATGCGAGGATGCTACAGTTAAAATGGCGGGCCTCTGAGCCGCTTCGTTCTCCTTGTGTAGAAAAAAGTCTGTTTTGGAAGGTCAAAATGACCATTTTTTGAAACTTTGCCGGTCTGTCCCGTACAAAAGCAGGGGGATAGAGAGTTGTCCTTTACACTGGAGATAGAGTTCGACAAGGTGTATTCAACGCACTCATCGGCTTTGTCGTCACTACACGTAGTGCGGAGTTATGGCGGAAAGAAAGTCGGCGGAAGGGTGGTTTAAACCCTTCCCCTTTTTTTCTCGAAAATCAGAAAGTGTTCGCGATTGCCATTTTGATGCAATCGTGTAAGAAGCATGTGGAGGGGGAATACAGGGCCGCATCCCGTTCCTCGGTATGGCCATTATTTCCGGAATTAGAGACTCAAATATTTCAGGTACCCAAAAATTAAGGCTAGAAAAAAGTGCGGCGGATTTGCCGGATTTTAGCGGTGATTACTAGAGAAGGTGCGAGGATGCTACAGTTAAAATGGCGGGCCTCTGAGCCGCTTCGTTCTCCTTGTGTAGAAAAAAGTCTGTTTTGGAAGGTCAAAATGACCATTTTTTGAAATTTTGCCGGTCTGTCCCGTCCAAACGCAGGGGGATAGAGAGTTGTCCTTTATACTGGAGATAGAGTTCGACGAGCTGTATTCAACGCACTCATCGGCTTTGTCGTCACTACACGTAGTGCGGAGTTATGGCGGAAAGAAAGTCGGCGGAAGGGTGGTTTAAACCCTTCCCCTTTTTTTCTCGAAAATCAGAAAGTGTTCGCGATTGCCATTTTGATGCTATCGTGTAAGAAGCAAGTGGAGGGGGAATACAGGGCCGCATCCCGTTCCTCGGTATGGCCATTATTTCCGGAATTAGAGACTCAAATATTTCAGGTACCCAAAAATTAAGGCTAGAAAAAAGTGCGGCGGATTTGCCGGAATTTAGCGGTGATTACTAGAGAAGATGCGAGGATGCTACAGTTAAAATGGCGGGCCTCTGAGCCGCTTCGTTCTCCTTGTGTAGACAAAAGTCTGTTTTGGAAGGTCAAAATGACCATTTTTTGAAATTTTGCCGGTCTGTCCCGTCCAAACGCAGGGGGATAGAGAGTTGTCCTTTATACTGGAGATAGATTTCGACGAGCTGTATTCAACGCACTCATCGGCTTTGTCGTCGCTACACGTATTGCGGAGTAATGGCGGAAAGAAAGTCGGCGGAAGCGTGGTTTAAACCCTTCCCCTTTTTTTCTCGAAAATCATAAAGTGTTCGCGATTGCCATTTTGATGCTATCGTGTAAGAAGCAAGTGGAGGGGGAATATATGTCCGCATCCCGTTCCTCGGTATGGCCATTATTTCCGGAATTGGAGACTCAAATATTTCAGGTACCCAAAAATTATGGCTAGAAAAAAGTGCGGCGGATTTGCCGGATTTTAGCGGTGTTTACTAGAGAAGATGCGAGGATGCTACAGTTAAAATGGCGGGCCTCTGAGCCGCTTCGTTCTCCTTGTGTAGAAAAAAGTCTGTTTTGGAAGGTCAAAATGACCATTTTTTGAAACTTTGCCGGTCTGTCCCGTACAAAAGCAGGGGGATAGAGAGTTGTCCTTTACACTGGAGATAGAGTTCGACAAGGTGTATTCAACGCACTCATCGGCTTTGTCGTCACTACACGTAGTGCGGAGTTATGGCGGAAAGAAAGTCGGCGGAAGGGTGGTTTAAACCCTTCCCCTTTTTTTCTCGAAAATCAGAAAGTGTTCGCGATTGCCATTTTGATGCAATCGTGTAAGAAGCATGTGGAGGGGGAATACAGGGCCGCATCCCGTTCCTCGGTATGGCCATTATTTCCGGAATTAGAGACTCAAATATTTCAGGTACCCAAAAATTAAGGCTAGAAAAAAGTGCGGCGGATTTGCCGGATTTTAGCGGTGATTACTAGAGAAGGTGCGAGGATGCTACAGTTAAAATGGCGGGCCTCTGAGCCGCTTCGTTCTCCTTGTGTAGAAAAAAGTCTGTTTTGGAAGGTCAAAATGACCATTTTTTGAAATTTTGCCGGTCTGTCCCGTCCAAACGCAGGGGGATAGAGAGTTGTCCTTTATACTGGAGATAGAGTTCGACGAGCTGTATTCAACGCACTCATCGGCTTTGTCGTCACTACACGTAGTGCGGAGTTATGGCGGAAAGAAAGTCGGCGGAAGGGTGGTTTAAACCCTTCCCCTTTTTTTCTCGAAAATCAGAAAGTGTTCGCGATTGCCATTTTGATGCTATCGTGTAAGAAGCAAGTGGAGGGGGAATACAGGGCCGCATCCCGTTCCTCGGTATGGCCATTATTTCCGGAATTAGAGACTCAAATATTTCAGGTACCCAAAAATTAAGGCTAGAAAAAAGTGCGGCGGATTTGCCGGATTTTAGCGGTGATTACTAGAGAAGATGCGAGGATGCTACAGTTAAAATGGCGGGCCTCTGAGCCGCTTCGTTCTCCTTGTGTAGAAAAATGTCTGTTCTGGAAGGTCAAAATGACCATTTTTTGAAATTTTGCCGTTCTGTCCCGTTCATACGCAGGGGGATAGAGAGTTGTCCTTTATACTGGAGATAGAGTTCGACGAGCTGTATTGAACGCACTCATCGGCTTTGTCGTCACTACACGTAGTGCGGAGTTATGGCGGAAAGAAAGTCGGCGGAAGGGTGGTTTAAACCCTTCCCCTTTTTTTCTCGAAAATCAGAAAGTGTTCGCGATTGCCATTTTGATGCTATCGTGTAAGAAGCAAGTGGAGGGGGAATACAGGGCCGCATCCCGTTCCTCGGTATGGCCATTATTTCCGGAATTAGAGACTCAAATATTTCAGGTACCCAAAAATTAAGGCTAGAAAAAAGTGCGGCGGATTTGCCGGAATTTAGCGGTGATTACTAGAGAAGATGCGAGGATGCTACAGTTAAAATGGCGGGCCTCTGAGCCGCTTCGTTCTCCTTGTGTAGACAAAAGTCTGTTTTGGAAGGTCAAAATGACCATTTTTTGAAATTTTGCCGGTCTGTCCCGTCCAAACGCAGGGGGATAGAGAGTTGTCCTTTATACTGGAGATAGAGTTCGACGAGCTATATTCAACGCTCTCATCGGCTTTGTCGTCACTACACGTAGTGCGGAGTTATGGCGGAAAGAATGTCGGCGGAAGGGTGGTTTAAACCCTTCCCACTTTTTTCTCGAAAATCAGAAAGTGTTCGCGATTGCCATTTTGATGCTATCGTGTAAGAAGCAAGTGGAGGGGGAATACAGGGCCGCATCCCGTTCCTCGGTATGGCCATTATTTCCGGAATTAGAGACTCAAATATTTCAGGTACCCAAAAATTAAGGCTAGTAAAAAGTGCGGCGGATTTGCCGGATTTTAGCGGTGATTACTAGAGAAGGTGCGAGGATGCTACAGTTAAAATGGCGGGCCTCTGAGCCGCTTCGTTCTCCTTGTGTAGACAAAAGTCTGTTTTGGAAGGTCAAAATGACCATTTTTTGAAATTTTGCCGGTCTGTCCCGTCCAAACGCAGGGGGATAGAGAGTTGTCCTTTATACTGGAGATAGAGTTCGAGGAGCTATATTCAACGCACTCATCGGCTTTGTCGTCACTACACGTAGTGCGGAGTTATGGCGGAAAGAAAGTCTCGAAAATCAGAAAGTGTTCGCGATTGCCATTTTGATGCTATCGTGTAAGAAGCAAGTGGAGGGGGAATACAGAGCCGCATCCCGTTCCTCGGTATGGCCATTATTTCCGGAATTAGAGACTCAAATATTTCAGGTACCCAAAATTTAAGGCTAGAAAAAAGTGCGGCGGATTTGCCGGATTTTAGCGGTGATTACTAGAGAAGATGCGAGGATGCTACAGTTAAAATGGCGGGCCTCTGAGCCGCTTCGTTCTCCTTGCGTAGAAAAAAGTCTGTTCTGGAAGGTCAAAATGACCATTTTTTGAAATTTTGCCGTTCTGTCCCGTCCAAACGCAGGGGGTTAGAGAGTTGTCCTTTATACTGGAGATAGAGTTCGACGCGCTGTATTCAACGCACTCATCGGCTTTGTCGTCACTACACGTAGTGCGGATTTATGGCGGAAAGAAAGTCGGCGGAAGGGTGGTTTAAACCCTTCCCCTTTTTTTCTCGAAAATCAGAAAGTGTTCGCGATTGCCATTTTGATGCTATCGTGTAAGAAGCAAGTGGAGGGGGAATACAGGGCCGCATCCCGTTCCTCGGTATGGTCATTATTTCCGGAATTAGAGACTCAAATATTTCAGGTACCCAAAAATTAAGGCTAGAAAAAAGTGCGGCGGATTTGCCGGATTTTAGCGGTGATTACTAGAGAAGGTGCGAGGATGCTACAGTTAAAATGGCGGGCCTCTGAGCCGCTTCGTTCTCCTTGTGTAGAAAAAAGTCTGTTTTGGAAGGTCAAAATGACCATTTTTTTAAATTTTGCCGTTCTGTCCCGTCCAAACGCAGGGGGATATATAGTTGTCCTTTATACTGGAGATAGAGTTCGACGAGCTGTATTGAACGCACTCATCGGCTTTGTCGTCACTACACGTAGTGCGGAGTTATGGCGGAAAGAAAGTCGGCGGAAGGGTGGTTTAAACCCTTCCCCTTTTTTTCTCGAAAATCATAAAGTGTTCGCGATTGCCATTTTGATGCTATCGTGTAAGAAGCAAGTGGAGGGGGAATATAGGTCCGCATCCCGTTCCTCGGTATGGCCATTATTTCCGGAATTAGAGACTCAAATATTTCAGGTACCCAAAAATTATGGCTAGAAAAAAGTGCGGCGGATTTGCCGGATTTTAGCGGTGTATACTAGAGAAGATGCGAGGATGCTACAGTTAAAATGGCGGGCCTCTGAGCCGCTTCGTTCTCCTTGTGTAGAAAAAAGTCTGTTTTGGAAGGTCAAAATGACCATTTTTTGAAACTTTGCCGGTCTGTCCCGTGCAAAAGCAGGGGGATAGAGAGTTGTCCTTTACACTGGAGATAGAGTTCGACAAGGTGTATTCAACGCACTCATCGGCTTTGTCGTCACTACACGTAGTGCGGAGTTATGGCGGAAAGAAAGTCGGCGGAAGGGTGGTTTAAACCCTTCCCCTTTTTTTCTCGAAAATCAGAAAGTGTTCGCGATTGCCATTTTGATGCTATCGTGTAAGAAGCAAGTGGAGGGGGAATACAGGGCCGCATCCCGTTCCTCGGTATGGCCATTATTTCCGGAATTAGAGACTCAAATATTTCAGGTACCCAAAATTAAGGCTAGAAAAAAGTGCGGCGGATTTGCCGGATTTTAGCGGTGATTACTAGAGAAGGTGCGAGGATGCTACAGTTATAATGGCGGGCCTCTGAGCCGCTTCGTTCTCCTTGTGTAGAAAAAAGTCTGTTCTGGAAGGTCAAAATGACAATTTTTTTAAATTTTGCCGTTCTGTCCCGTCCAAACGCAGGGGGATATATAGTTGTCCTTTATACTATAGATAGAGTTCGACGAGCTGTATTGAACGCACTCATCGGCTTTGTCGTCACTACACGTAGTGCGGAGTTATGGCGGAACGAAAGTCGGCGGAAGGGTGGTTTAAACCCTTCCCCTTTTTTTCTCGAAAATCAGAAAGTGTTCGCGATTGCCATTTTGATGCAATCGGGTAAGAAGCATGTGGAGGGGGAATACAGGGCCGCATCCCGTTCCTCGGTATGGCCATTATTTCCGGAATTAGAGACTCAAATATTTCAGGTACCCAAAAATTAAGGCTAGAAAAAAGTGCGGCGGATTTGCCGGATTTTAGCGGTGATTACTAGAGAAGGTGCGAGGATGCTACAGTTAAAATGGCGGGCCTCTGAGCCGCTTCGTTCTCCTTGTGTAGACAAAAGTCTGTTTTGGAAGGTCAAAATGACCATTTTTTGAAATTTTGCCGATCTGTCCCGTCCAAACCCAGGGGGATAGAGAGTTGTCCTTTATACTGGAGATAGAGTTCGACGAGCTATATTCAACGCACTCATCGGCTTTGTCGTCACTACACGTAGTGCGGAGTTATGGCGGAAAGAAAGACGGCGGAAGGGTGGTTTAAACCCTTCCCTTTTTTTTCTCGAAAATCAGAAAGTGTTCGCGATTGCCATTTTGATGCTATCGTGTAAGAAGCAAGTGGAGGGGGAATACAGGGCCGCATTCCGTTCCTCGGTATGGCCATTATTTCCGGAATTAGAGACTCAAATATTTCAGGTACCCAAAAATTAAGGCTAGAAAAAAGTGCGGCGGATTTGCCGGATTTTAGCGGTGATTACTAGAGAAGATGCGAGGATGCTACAGTTAAAATAGCGGGCCTCTGAGCCGCTTCGTTCTCCTGGCGTAGAAAAAAGTCTGTTTTGGAAGGTCAAAATGACCATTTTTTGAAATTTTGCCGGTCTGTCCCGTCCAAACGCAGGGGGATAGAGAGTTGTCCTTTATACTGGAGATAGAGTTCGACGAGCTGTATTCAACGCAATCATCGGCTTTGTCGTCACTACACGTAGTGCGGAGATATGGCGGAGAGAATGTCGAAAATCAGAAAGTGTTCGCGATTGCCATTTTGATGCAATCGTGTAAGAAGCATGTGGAGGGGGAATACAGGGCCGCATCCCGTTCCTCGGTATGGCCATTATTTCCGGAATTAGAGACTCAAATATTTCAGGTACCCAAAAATTAAGGCTAGAAAAAAGTGCGGCGGATTTGCCGGATTTTAGCGGTGATTACTAGAGAAGGTGCGAGGATGCCACAGTTAAAATGGCGGGCCTCTGAGCCGCTTCGTTCTCCTTGTGTAGAAAAAAGTCTGTTTTGGAAGGTCAAAATGACCATTTTTTGAAATTTTGCCGGTCTGTCCCGTCCAAACGCAGGGGGATAGAGAGTTGTCCTTTATACTGGAGATAGAGTTCGACGAGCTGTATTCAACGCACTCATCTGCTTTGTCGTCACTACACGTAGTGCGGAGTTATGGCGGAAAGAAAGACGGCGGAAGGGTGGTTTAAACCCTTCCCCTTTTTTTCTCGAAAATCATAAAGTGTTCGCGATTGCCATTTTGATGCTATCGTGTAAGAAGCAAGTGGAGGGGGAATATAGGTCCGCATCCCGTTCCTCGGTATGGCCATTATTTCCGGAATTAGAGACTCAAATATTTCAGGTACCCAAAAATTATGGCTAGAAAAAAGTGCGGCGGATTTGCCGGATTTTAGCGGTGTATACTAGAGAAGATGCGAGGATGCTACAGTTAAAATGGCGGGCCTCTGAGCCGCTTCGTTCTCCTTGTGTAGAAAAAAGTCTGTTTTGGAAGGTCAAAATGACCATTTTTTGAAACTTTGCCGGTCTGTCCCGTACAAAAGCAGGGGGATAGAGAGTTGTCCTTTACACTGGAGATAGAGTTCGACAAGGTGTATTCAACGCACTCATCGGCTTTGTCGTCACTACACGTAGTGCGGAGTTATGGCGGAAAGAAAGTCGGCGGAAGGGTGGTTTAAACCCTTCCCCTTTTTTTCTCGAAAATCAGAAAGTGTTCGCGATTGCCATTTTGATGCTATCGTGTAAGAAGCAAGTGGAGGGGGAATACAGGGCCGCATCCCGTTCCTCGGTATGGCCATTATTTCCGGAATTAGAGACTCAAATATTTCAGGTACCCAAAATTAAGGCTAGAAAAAAGTGCGGCGGATTTGCCGGATTTTAGCGGTGATTACTAGAGAAGGTGCGAGGATGCTACAGTTAAAATGGCGGGCCTCTGAGCCGCTTCGTTCTCCTTGTGTAGAAAAAAGTCTGTTCTGGAAGGTCAAAATGACAATTTTTTTAAATTTTGCCGTTCTGTCCCGTCCAAACGCAGGGGGATATATAGTTGTCCTTTATACTATAGATAGAGTTCGACGAGCTGTATTGAACGCACTCATCGGCTTTGTCGTCACTACACGTAGTGCGGAGTTATGGCGGAAAGAATGTCTCGAAAATCAGAAAATGTTCGCGATTGCCATTTTGATGCTATCGTGTAAGAAGCAAGTGGAGGGGGAATACAGAGCCGCATCCCGTTCCTCGGTATGGCCATTATTTCCGGAATTAGAGACTCAAATATTTCAGGTACCCAAAAATTAAGGCTAGAAAAAAGTGCGGCGGATTTGCCGGATTTTAGCGGTGATTACTAGAGAAGATGCGAGGATGCCACAGTTAAAATGGCGGGCCTCTGAGCCGCTTCGTTCTCCTTGTGTAGAAAAAAGTCTGTTCTGGAAGGTCAAAATGACCATTTTTTGAAATTTTGCCGTTCTGTCCCGTCCAAACGCAGGGGGATAGAGAGTTGTCCTTTATACTGAAGATAGAGTTCGACGAGCTGTATTCAACGCACTCATCGGCTTTGTCGTCACTACACGTAGTGCGGAGTTATGGCGGAAAGAAAGACGGCGGAAGGGTGGTTTAAACCCTTCCCCTTTTTTTCTCGAAAATCAGAAAGTGTTCGCGATTGCCATTTTGATGCTATCGTGTAAGAAGCAAGTGGAGGGGTAATACAGGGCCGCATCCCGATCCTCGGTATGGCCATTATTTCCGGAATTAGAGACTCAAATATTTCAGGTACCCAAAAATTAAGGCTAGAAAAAAGTGCGGCGGATTTGCCGGATTTTAGCGGTGATTACTAGAGAAGGTGGGAGGATGCTACAGTTAAAATGGCGGGCCTCTGAGCCGCTTCGTTCTACTGGCGTAGAAAAAAGTCTGTTTTGGAAGGTCAAAATGACCATTTTTTGAAACTTTGCCGGTCTGTCCCGTCCAAACGCAGGGGGATAGAGAGTTGTCCTTTATACTGGAGATAGAGTTCGACGAGGTGTATTCAACGCAATCATCGGCTTTGTCGTCACTACACGTAGTGCGGAGATATGGCGGAGAGAATGTCGAAAATCAGAAAGTGTTCGCGATTGCCATTTTGATGCTATCGTGTAAGAAGCAAGTGGAGGGGGAATACAGGGCCGCATCCCGTTCCTCGGTATGGCCATTATTTCCGGAATTAGAGACTCAAATATTTCAGGTACCCAAAAATTAAGGCTAGAAAAAAGTGCGGCGGATTTGCCGGATTTTAGCGGTGATTACTAGAGAAGATGCGAGGATGCTACAGTTAAAATGGCGGGCCTCTGAGCCGCTTCGATCTCCTTGCGTAGATAAAAGCCTGTTTTCGAAGGTCAAAATGACCATTTTTTGAAATTTTGCCGGTCTGTCCCGTCCAAACGCAGGGGGATAGAGAGTTGTCCTTTATACTGGAGATAGATTTCGACGAGCTGTATTCAACGCACTCATCGGCTTTGTCGTCACTACACGTAGTGCGGAGTAATGGCGGAAAGAAAGTCGGCGGAAGGGTGGTTTAAACCCTTCCCCTTTTTTTCTCGACAATCAGAAAGTGTTCGCGATTGCCATTTTGATGCTATCGTGTAAGAAGCAAGTGGAGGGGGAATATAGGTCCGCATCCCGTTCCTCGGTATGGCCATTATTTCCGGAATTAGAGACTCAAATATTTCAGGTACCCAAAAATTATGGCTAGAAAAAAGTGCGGCGGATTTGCCGGATTTTAGCGGTGTTTACTAGAGAAGATGCGAGGATGCTACAGTTAAAATGGCGGGCCTCTGAGCCGCTTCGTTCTCCTTGTGTAGAAAAAAGTCTGTTTTGGAAGGTCAAAATGACCATTTTTTGAAACTTTGCCGGTCTGTCCCGTACAAAAGCAGGGGGATAGAGAGTTGTCCTTTACACTGGAGATAGAGTTCGACAAGGTGTATTCAACGCACTCATCGGCTTTGTCGTCACTACACGTAGTGCCGAGTTATGGCGGAAAGAATGTCGGCGGAAGGGTGGTTTAAACCCTTCCCCTTTTTTTCTCGAAAATCAGAAAGTGTTCGAGATTGCCATTTTGATGCTATCGTGTAAGAAGCAAGTGGAGGGGGAATACAGGGCCGCATCCCATTCCTCGGTATGGCCATTATTTCCGGAATTAGAGACTCAAATATTTCAGGTACCCAAAAATTAAGGCTAGAAAAAAGTGCGGCGGATTTGCCGGATTTTAGCGGCGATTACTAGAGAAGATGCGAGGATGCTACAGTTAAAATGGCGGGCCTCTGAGCCGCTTCGTTCTCCTGGCGTAGAAAAAAGTCTGTTTTGGAAGGTCAAAATGACCATTTTTTGAAATTTTGCCGTTCTGTCCCGTCCAAACGCAGGGGGATAGAGAGTTGTCCTTTATACTGGAGATAGAGTTCGACGAGCTGTATTCAACGCACTCATCGGCTTTGTCGTCTCTACACGTAGTGCGCAGTTATGGCGGAAAGAAAGTCGGCGGAAGGGTGGTTTAAACCCTTCCCCTTTTTTTCTCGAAAATCAGAAAGTGTTCGCGATTGCCATTTTGATGCTATCGTGTAAGAAGCAAGTGGATGGGGAATACAGGGCCGCATCCCGTTCCTCGGTATGGCCATTATTTCCGGAATTAGAGACTCAAATATTTCAGGTACCCAAAAATTAAGGCTAGAAAAAAGTGCGGCGGATTTGCCGGATTTTAGCGGTGATTACTAGAGAACGTGCGAGGATGCTACAGTTAAAATGGCGGGCCTCTGAGCCGCTTCGTTCTCCTTGTGTAAACAAAAGTCTGTTTTGGAAGGTCAAAATGTCCATTTTTTGAAATTTTGCCGGTCTGTCCCGTCCAAACGTAGGGGGATAGAGAGTTGTCCTTTATACTGGAGATAGAGTTCGACGAGCTATATTCAACGCACTCATCGGCTTTGCCGTCACTACACGTAGTGCGGAGTTATGGCGGAAAGAAAGTCGGCGGAAGGGTGGTTTAAACCCTTCCCCTTTTTTTCTCGAAAATCAGAAAGTGTTCGCGAATGCCATTTTGATGCTATCGTGTAAGAAGCAAGTGGAGGGGGAATACAGGGCCGCATCCCGTTCCTCGGTATGGCCATTATTTCCGGAATTAGAGACTCAAATATTTCAGGTACCCTAAATTTAAGGCTAGAAAAATGTGCGGCGGATTTGCCGGATTTTAGCGGTGATTACTAGAGAAGATGCGAGGATGCTACAGTTAAAAAGGCGGGCCTCTGAGCCGTTTCGTTCTCCTTGTGTAGAAAAAAGTCTGTTTTGGAAGGTCAAAATGACCATTTTTTGAAATTTTGCCGGTCTGTCCCGTCCAAACGCAGGGGGATAGAGAGTTGTCCTTTATACTGGAGATAGAGTTCGACGAGCTGTATTCAACGCACTCATCGGCTTTGTCGTCACTACACGTAGTGCAGAGTTATGGCGGAAAGAAAGTCGGCGGAAGGGTGGTTTAAACCCTTCCCCTTTTTTTCTCGAAAATCAGAAAGTGTTCGCGATTGCCATTTTGATGCTATCGTGTAAGAAGCAAGTGGAGGGGGAATACAGGGCCGCATCCCGTTCCTCGGTATGGCCATTATTTCCGGAATTAGAGACTCAAATATTTCAGGTACCCAAAAATTAAGGCTAGAAAAAAGTGCGGCGGATTTGCCGGATTTTAGCGGTGATTACTAGAGAAGGTGCGAGGATGCTACAGTTAAAATGGCGGGCCTCTGAGCCGCTTCGTTCTCCTTGTGTAGACAAAAGTCTGTTTTGGAAGGTCAAAATGACCATTTTTCGAAATTTTGCCGCTCTGTCCCGTCCAAACGCAGGGGGATAGAGAGTTGTCCTTTATACTGGAGATAGAGTTCGACGAGCTATATTCAACGCACTCATCGGCTTTGTCGTCACTACACGTAGTGCGGAGTTATGGCGGAAAGAAAGTCGGCAGAAGGGTGGTTTAAACCCTTCCCCTTTTTTTCTCGAAAATCAGAAAGTGTTCGCGATTGCCATTTTGATGCTATCGTGTAAGAAGCAAGTGGAGTGGGAATACAGGGCCACATCCCGTTCCTCGGTATGGCCATTATTTCCGAAACTAGAGACTCAAATATTTCAGGTACCCAAAAATTAAGGCTAGAAAAAAGTGCGGCGGATTTGCCGGATTTTAGCGGTGATTACTAGAGAAGATGCGAGGATGCTACAGTTAAAATGGCGGGCCTCTGAGCCGCTTCGTTCTCCTTGTGTAGAAAAAAGTCTGTTTTGGAAGGTCAAAATGACCATTTTTTGAAATTTTGCCGGTCTGTCCCGTCCAAACGCAGGGGGATAGAGAGTTGTCCTTTATACTGGAGATAGAGTTCGACGAGCTGTATTCAACGCACTCATCGGCTTTGTCGTCACTATACGTAGTGCGCAGTTATGGCGGAAAAAAATTCGGCGGAAGGGTGGTTTAAACCCTTCTCCTTTTTTTCTCGAAAATCAGAAAGTGTTCGCGATTGCCATTTTGATGCTATCGTGTAAGAAGCAAGTGGAGGGGGAATACAGGGCCGCATCCCGTTCCTCGGTATGGCCATTATTTCCGGAATTAGAGACTCAAATATTTCAGGTACCCAAAAATTAAGGCTAGAAAAAAGTGCGGCGGTTTTGCCGGATTTTAACGGTGATTACTAGAGAAGATGCGAGGATGCTACAGTTAAAATGGCGGGCCTCTGAGCCGCTTCGTTCTCCTTGTGTAGAAAAAAGTCTGTTTTGGAAGGTCAAAATGACCATTTTTTGAAATTTTGCCGGTCTGTCCCGTACAAACGCAGGGGGATAGAGAGTTGTCCTTTACACTGGAGATAGAGTTCGACAAGGTGTATTCAACGCACTCATCGGCTTTGTCGTCACTACACGTAGTGCCGAGTTATGGCGGAAAGAATGTCGGCGGAAGGGTGGTTTAAACCCTTCCCCTTTTTTTCTCGAAAATCAGAAAGTGTTCGCGATTGCCATTTTGATGCTATCGTGTAAGAAGCAAGTGGAGGGGGAATACAGGGCCGCATCCCGTTCCTCGGTATGGCCATTATTTCCGGAATTAGAGACTCAAATATTTCAGGTACCCTAAACTTAAGGCTAGAAAAATGTGCGGCGGATTTGCCGGATTTTAGCGGTGATTACTAGAGAAGATGCGAGGATGCTACAGTTAAAATGGCGGGCCTCTGAGCCGCTTCGTTCTCCTTGTGTAGAAAAAATGTCTGTTCTGGAAGGTCAAAATGACCATATTTTAAAATTTTGCCGTTCTGTCCCGTCCAAACGCAATGGGATAGAGAGTTGTCCTTTATACTGGAGATAGAGTTCGACGAGCTGTATTCAACGCACTCATCGGCTTTGTCGTCACTACACGTAGTGCGGAGTTATGGCGGAAAGAAAGTCGGCGGAAGGGTGGTTTAAACCCTTCCCCTTTTTTTTCTCGAAAATCAGAAAGTGTTCGCGATTGCCATTTTGATGCTATCGTGTAAGAAGCAAGTGGAGGGGGAATACAGAGCCGCATCCCTTTCCTCGGTATGGCCATTATTTCCGGAATTAGCGACTCAAATATTTCAGGTACCCAAAAATTAAGGCTAGAAAAAAGTGCGGCGGATTTGCCGGATTTTAGCGGTGATTACTAGAGAAGGTGCGAGGATGCTACAGTTAAAATGGCGGGCCTCTGAGCCGCTTCGTTCTCCTTGTGTAGACAAAAGTCTGTTTTGGAAGGTCAAAATGACCATTTTTTGAAATTTTGCCGGTCTGTCCCGTCCAAACGCAGGGGGATAGAGAGTTGTCCTTTATACTGGAGATAGAGTTCGACGAGCTATATTCAACGCACTCATCGGCTTTGTCGTCACTACACGTAGTGCGGAGTTATGGCGGAAAGAAAGTCGGCGGAAGGGTGGTTTAAACCCTTCCCCTTTTTTTCTCGAAAATCAGAAAGTGTTCGCGATTGCCATTTTGATGCTATCGTGTAAGAAGCAAGTGGAGGGGGAATACAGGGCCACATCCCGTTCCTCGGTATGGCCATTATTTCCGAAACTAGAGACTCAAATATTTCAGGTACCCAAAAATTAAGGCTAGAAAAAAGTGCGGCGGATTTGCCGGATTTTAGCGGTGATTACTAGAGAAGATGCGAGGATGCTACAGTTAAAATGGCGGGCCTCTGAGCCGCTTCGTTCTCCTTGTGTAGAAAAAAGTCTGTTTTGGAAGGTCAAAATGACCATTTTTTTAAATTTTGCCGGTCTGTCCCGTCCAAACGCAGGGGGATAGAGAGTTGTCCTTTATACTGGAGATAGAGTTCGACGAGCTGTATTCAACGCTCTCATCGGCTTTGTCGTCACTACACGTAGTGCGCAGTTATGGCGGAAAGAAAGTCGGCGGAAGGGTGGTTTAAACCCTTCTCCTTTTTTTCTCGAAAATCAGAAAGTGTTCGCGATTGCCATTTTGATGCTATCGTGTAAGAAGCAAGTGGAGGGGGAATACAGGGCCACATCCCGTTCCTCGGTATGGCCATTATTTCCGAAACTAGAGACTCAAATATTTCAGGTACCCAAAAATTAAGGCTAGAAAAAAGTGCGGCGGATTTGCCGGATTTTAGCGGTGATTACTAGAGAAGATGCGAGGATGCTACAGTTAAAATGGCGGGCCTCTGAGCCGCTTCGTTCTCCTTGTGTAGAAAAAAGTCTGTTTTGGAAGGTCAAAATGACCATTTTTTGAAATTTTGCCGGTCTGTCCCGTCCAAACGCAGGGGGATAGAGAGTTGTCCTTTATACTGGAGATAGAGTTCGACGAGCTGTATTCAACGCACTCATCGGCTTTGTCGTCACTACACGTAGTGCGCAGTTATGGCGGAAAGAAAGTCGGCGGAAGGGTGGTTTAAACCCTTCCCACTTTTTTCTCGAAAATCAGAAAGTGTTCGCGATTGCCATTTTGATGCTATCGTGTAAGAAGCAAGTGGAGGGGGAATACAGGGCCGCATCCCGTTCCTCGGTATGGCCATTATTTCCGGAATTAGAGACTCAAATATTTCAGGTACCCAAAAATTAAGGCTAGTAAAAAGTTCGGCGGATTTGCCGGATTTTAGCGGTGATTACTAGAGAAGGTGCGAGGATGCTACAGTTAAAATGGCGGGCCTCTGAGCCGCTTCGTTCTCCTTGTGTAGACAAAAGTCTGTTTTGGAAGGTCAAAATGACCATTTTTTGAAATTTTGCCGGTCTGTCCCGTCCAAACGCAGGGGGATAGAGAGTTGTCCTTTATACTGGAGATAGAGGTCGACGAGCTATATTCAACGCACTCATCGGCTTTGTCGTCACTACACGTAGTGCGGAGTTATGGCGGAAAGAAAGTCTCGAAAATCAGAAAGTGTTCGCGATTGCCATTTTGATGCTATCGTGTAAGAAGCAAGTGGAGGGGGAATACAGAGCCGCATCCCGTTCCTCGGTATGGCCATTATTTCCGGAATTAGAGACTCAAATATTTCAGGTACCCAAAAATTAAGGCTAGAAAAAAGTGCGGCGGATTTGCCAAATTTTAGCGGTGATTACTAGAGAAGATGCGAGGATGCTACAGTTAAAATGGCGGGCCTCTGAGCCGCTTCGTTCTCCTTGTGTAGAAAAAAGTCTGTTCTGGAAGGTCAAAATGACCATTTTTTGAAATTTTGCCGTTCTGTCCAGTCCAAACGCAGGGGGATAGAGGGTTGTCCTTTCTACTGGAGATAGAGTTCGACGAGCTGTATTCAACGCACTCATCGGCTTTGTCGTCACTACACGTAGTGCGGAGTTATGGCGGAAAGAAAGTCGGCGGAAGGGTGGTTTAAACCCTTCCCCTTTTTTTCTCGAAAATCAGAAAGTGTTCGCGATTGCCATTTTGATGCTATCGTGTAAGTAGCAAGTGGAGGGGGAATACAGGGCCGCATCCCGTTCCTCGATATGGCCATTATTTCCGGAATTAGAGACTCAAATATTTCAGGTACCCAAAAATTAAGGCTAGAAAAAAGTGCGGCGGATTTGCCGGATTTTAGCGGTGATTACTAGAGAAGACGCGAGGATGCTACAGTTAAAATGGCGGGCCTCTGAGCCGCTTCGTTCTCCTTGTGTAGAAAAAAGTCTGTTCTGGAAGGTCAAAATGACCATTTTTTGAAATTTTGCCGTTCTGTCCAGTCCAAACGCAGGGGGATGGAGGGTTGTCCTTTATACTGGAGATAGAGTTCGACGAGCTGTATTCAACGCACTCATCGGCTTTGTCGTCACTACACGTAGTGCGGAGTTATGGCGGAAAGAAAGTCGGCGGAAGGGTGGTTTAAAACCCTTCCCCTTTTTTTCTCGAAAATCAGAAAGTGTTCGCGATTGCCATTTTGATGCTATCGTGTAAGAAGCAAGTGGAGGGGGAATACAGAGCCGCATCCCGTTCCTCGGTATGGCCATTATTTCCGGAATTAGAGACTCAAATATTTCAGGTACCCAAAAATTAAGGCTAGAAAAAAGTGCGGCGGATTTGCCGGATTTTAGCGGTGATTACTAGAGAAGATGCGAGGATGCTACAGTTAAAATGGCGGGCCTCTGAGCCGCTTCGTTCTCCTTGTGTAGAAAAAAGTCTGTTCTGGAAGGTCAAAATGACCATTTTTTGAAATTTTGCCGTTCTGTCCCGTCCAAACGCAGGGGGATAGAGGGTTGTCCTTTCTACTGGAGATAGAGTTCGACGAGCTGTATTCAACGCACTCATCGGCTTTGTCGTCACTACACGTAGTGCGGAGTTATGGCGGAAAGAAAGTCCGCGGAAGGGTGGTTTAAACCCTTCCCCTTTTTTTCTCGAAAATCAGAAAGTGTTCGCGATTGCCATTTTGATGCTATCGTGTAAGAAGCAAGTGGAGGGGGAATACAGAGCCGCATCCCGTTCCTCGGTATGGCCATTATTTCCGGAATTAGAGACTCAAATATTTCAGGTACCCAAAAATTAAGGCTAGAAAAAAGAGCGGCGGATTTGCCGGATTTTAGCGGTGATTACTAGAGAAGATGCGAGGATGCTACAGGTAAAATGGCGGGCCTCTGAGCCGCTTCGTTCTCCTTGTGTAGAAACAAGTCTGTTCTGGAAGGTCAAAATGACCATTTTTTGAAATTTTGCCGTTCTGTCCCGTCCAAACGCAGGGGGATAGAGAGTTGTCCTTTATACTGGAGATAGAGTTCGACGAGCTGTATTCAACGCACTCATCGGCTTTGTCGTCACTACACGTAGTGCGGAGTTATGGCGGAAAGAAAGTCGGCGGAAGGGCGGTTTAAACCCTTCCCCTTTTTTTCTCGAAAATCAGAAAGTGTTCGCGATTGCCATTTTGATGCTATCGTGTAAGAAGCAAGTGGAGGGGGAATACAGGTCCGCATCCCGTTCCTCGGTATGGCCATTATTTCCGGAATTAGAGACTCAAATATTTCAGGTACCCAAAAATTAAGGCTAGAAAAAAAAGTGCGGCGGATTTGCCGGATTTTAGCGGTGATTACTAGAGAAGGTGCGAGGATGCTACAGTTAAAATGGCGGGCCTCTGAGCCGCTTCGTTCTCCTTGTGTAGAAAAAAGTCTCTTCTGGAAGGTCAAAATGACCCTTTTTTGAAATTTTGCCGGTCTGTCCCGTCCAAACGCAGGGGGATAGAGAGTTGTCCTTTATACTGGAGATAGAGTTCGACGAGCTGTATTCAACGCACTCATCGGCTTTGTCGTCACTACACGTAGTGCGGAGTTATGGCGGAAAGAATGTCGGCGGAAGGGTGGTTACACTTCCCCTTTTTTTCTCGAAAATCAGAAAGTGTTCGCGATTGCCATTTTGATGCTATCGTGTAAGAAGCAAGTGGAGGGGGAATACAGGGCCGCATCCCGTTCCTCGGTATGGCCATTATTTCCGGAATTAGAGACTCAAATATTTCAGGTACCCAAAAATTAAGGCTAGAAAAAAGTGCGGCGGATTTGCCGGTTTTTAGCGGTGATTACTAGAGAAGGTGCAAGCATGCTACAGTTAAAATGGCGGGCCTCTGAGCCGCTTCGTTCTCCTTGTGCAGACAAAAGTCTGTTTTGGAAGGTGAAAATGACCATTTTTTGAAATTTTGCCGGTCTGTCCCGTCCAAACGCATGGGGATAGAGAGTTGTCCTTTATACTGGAGATAGAGTTCGACGAGCTGTATTCAACGCACTCATCGGCTTTGTCGTCACTACACGTAGTGCGGAGTTATGGCGGAAAGAAAGTCGGCGGAAGGGTGGTTTAAACCCTTCCCCTTTTTTTCTCGAAAATCAGAAAGTGTTCGCGATTGCCATTTTGATGCTATCGTGTAAGAAGCAAGTGGAGGGGTAATACAGGGCCGCATCCCGTTCCTCGGTATGGCCATTATTTCCGGAATTAGAGACTCAAATATTTCAGGTACCCAAAAATTAAGGCTAGAAAAAAGTGCGGCGGATTTGCCGGATTTTAGCGGTGATTACTAGAGAAGGTGCGAGGATGCTACAGTTAAAATGGCGGGCCTCTGAGCCGCTTCGTTCTCCTTGTGTAGAAAAAAGACTGTTTTGGAAGGTCCAAATGACCATTTTTTGAAATTTTGCCGGTCTGTCCCGTCCAAACGCAGGGGGATAGAGAGTTATCCTTTATACTGGAGATAGAGTTCGACGAGCTGTATTCAACGCACTCATCGGCTTTGTCGTCACTACACGTAGTGCGGAGTTATGGCGGAAAATCAGAAAGTGTTCGCGATTGTCATTTTGATGCTATCGTGTAAGAAGCAAGTGGAGGGGGAATACAGGGCCGCATTCCGTTCCTCGGTATGGCCATTATTTCCGGAATTAGAGACTCAAATATTTCAGGTACCCAAAAATTAAGGCTAGAAAAAAGTGCGGCGGATTTGCCGGATTTTAGCGGTGATTACTAGAGAAGATGCGAGGATGCTACAGTTAAAATGGCGGGCCTCTGAGCCGCTTCGTTCTCCTGGCGTAGAAAAAAGTCTGTTTTGGAAGGTCAAAATGACCATTTTTTGAAATTTTGCCGGTCTGTCCCGTCCAAACGCAGGGGGATAGAGAGTTGTCCTTTATACTGGAGATAGAGTCCGACGAGCTGTATTCAACGCAATCATCGGCTTTGTCGTCACTACACGTAGTGCGGAGATATGGCGGAGAGAAAGTCGAAAATCAGAAAGTGTTCGCGATTGCCATTTTGATGCTATCGTGTAAGAAGCAAGTGGAGGGGGAATACAGGGCCGCATCCCGTTCCTCGGTATGGCCATTATTTCCGGAATTAGAGACTCAAATATTTCAGGTACCCAAAAATTAAGGCTAGAAAAAAGTGCGGCGGATTTGCCGGATTTTAGCGGTGATTACTAGAGAAGGTGCGAGGATGCTACAGTTAAAATGGCGGGCCTCTGAGCCGCTTCGTTCTCCTTGTGTAGACAAAAGTCTGTTTTGGAAGGTCAAAATGACCATTTTTTTAAATTTTGCCGGTCTGTCCCGTCCAAACCCAGGGGGATAGAGAGATGTCCTTTATACTGGAGATAGAGATCGACGAGCTATATTCAACGCACTCATCGGCTTTGTCGTCACTACACGTAGTGCGGAGTTATGGCGGAAAGAAAGTCGGCGGAAGGGTGGTTTAAAACCCTTCCCCTTTTTTTCTCGAAAATCAGAAAGTGTTCGCGATTGCCATTTTGATGCTATCGTGTAAGAAGCAAGTGGAGGGGGAATACAGAGCCGCATCCCGTTCCTCGGTATGGCCATTATTTCCGGAATTAGAGACTCAAATATTTCAGGTACCCAAAAATTAAGGCTAGAAAAAAGTGCGGCGGATTTGCCGGATTTTAGCGGTGATTACTAGAGAAGATGCGAGGATGCTACAGTTAAAATGGCGGGCCTCTGAGCCGCTTCGTTCTCCTTGTGTAGAAAAAAGTCTGTTCTGGAAGGTCAAAATGACCATTTTTTGAAATTTTGCCGTTCTGTCCCGTCCAAACGCAGGGGGATAGAGGGTTGTCCTTTCTACTGGAGATAGAGTTCGACGAGCTGTATTCAACGCACTCATCGGCTTTGTCGTCACTACACGTAGTGCGGAGTTATGGCGGAAAGAAAGTCCGCGGAAGGGTGGTTTAAACCCTTCCCCTTTTTTTCTCGAAAATCAGAAAGTGTTCGCGATTGCCATTTTGATGCTATCGTGTAAGAAGCAAGTGGAGGGGGAATACAGAGCCGCATCCCGTTCCTCGGTATGGCCATTATTTCCGGAATTAGAGACTCAAATATTTCAGGTACCCAAAAATTAAGGCTAGAAAAAAGAGCGGCGGATTTGCCGGATTTTAGCGGTGATTACTAGAGAAGATGCGAGGATGCTACAGGTAAAATGGCGGGCCTCTGAGCCGCTTCGTTCTCCTTGTGTAGAAACAAGTCTGTTCTGGAAGGTCAAAATGACCATTTTTTGAAATTTTGCCGTTCTGTCCCGTCCAAACGCAGGGGGATAGAGAGTTGTCCTTTATACTGGAGATAGAGTTCGACGAGCTGTATTCAACGCACTCATCGGCTTTGTCGTCACTACACGTAGTGCGGAGTTATGGCGGAAAGAAAGTCGGCGGAAGGGCGGTTTAAACCCTTCCCCTTTTTTTCTCGAAAATCAGAAAGTGTTCGCGATTGCCATTTTGATGCTATCGTGTAAGAAGCAAGTGGAGGGGGAATACAGGTCCGCATCCCGTTCCTCGGTATGGCCATTATTTCCGGAATTAGAGACTCAAATATTTCAGGTACCCAAAAATTAAGGCTAGAAAAAAAAGTGCGGCGGATTTGCCGGATTTTAGCGGTGATTACTAGAGAAGGTGCGAGGATGCTACAGTTAAAATGGCGGGCCTCTGAGCCGCTTCGTTCTCCTTGTGTAGAAAAAAGTCTCTTCTGGAAGGTCAAAATGACCCTTTTTTGAAATTTTGCCGGTCTGTCCCGTCCAAACGCAGGGGGATAGAGAGTTGTCCTTTATACTGGAGATAGAGTTCGACGAGCTGTATTCAACGCTCTCATCGGCTTTGTCGTCACTACACGTAGTGCGCAGTTATGGCGGAAAGAAAGTCGGCGGAAGGGTGGTTTAAACCCTTCTCCTTTTTTTCTCGAAAATCAGAAAGTGTTCGCGATTGCCATTTTGATGCTATCGTGTAAGAAGCAAGTGGAGGGGGAATACAGGGCCACATCCCGTTCCTCGGTATGGCCATTATTTCCGAAACTAGAGACTCAAATATTTCAGGTACCCAAAAATTAAGGCTAGAAAAAAGTGCGGCGGATTTGCCGGATTTTAGCGGTGATTACTAGAGAAGATGCGAGGATGCTACAGTTAAAATGGCGGGCCTCTGAGCCGCTTCGTTCTCCTTGTGTAGAAAAAAGTCTGTTTTGGAAGGTCAAAATGACCATTTTTTGAAATTTTGCCGGTCTGTCCCGTCCAAACGCAGGGGGATAGAGAGTTGTCCTTTATACTGGAGATAGAGTTCGACGAGCTGTATTCAACGCACTCATCGGCTTTGTCGTCACTACACGTAGTGCGCAGTTATGGCGGAAAGAAAGTCGGCGGAAGGGTGGTTTAAACCCTTCCCACTTTTTTCTCGAAAATCAGAAAGTGTTCGCGATTGCCATTTTGATGCTATCGTGTAAGAAGCAAGTGGAGGGGGAATACAGGGCGGCATCCCGTTCCTCGGTATGGCCATTATTTCCGGAATTAGAGACTCAAATATTTCAGGTACCCAAAAATTAAGGCTAGTAAAAAGTTCGGCGGATTTGCCGGATTTTAGCGGTGATTACTAGAGAAGGTGCGAGGATGCTACAGTTAAAATGGCGGGCCTCTGAGCCGCTTCGTTCTCCTTGTGTAGACAAAAGTCTGTTTTGGAAGGTCAAAATGACCATTTTTTGAAATTTTGCCGGTCTGTCCCGTCCAAACGCAGGGGGATAGAGAGTTGTCCTTTATACTGGAGATAGAGGTCGACGAGCTATATTCAACGCACTCATCGGCTTTGTCGTCACTACACGTAGTGCGGAGTTATGGCGGAAAGAAAGTCTCGAAAATCAGAAAGTGTTCGCGATTGCCATTTTGATGCTATCGTGTAAGAAGCAAGTGGAGGGGGAATACAGAGCCGCATCCCGTTCCTCGGTATGGCCATTATTTCCGGAATTAGAGACTCAAATATTTCAGGTACCCAAAAATTAAGGCTAGAAAAAAGTGCGGCGGATTTGCCAAATTTTAGCGGTGATTACTAGAGAAGATGCGAGGATGCTACAGTTAAAATGGCGGGCCTCTGAGCCGCTTCGTTCTCCTTGTGTAGAAAAAAGTCTGTTCTGGAAGGTCAAAATGACCATTTTTTGAAATTTTGCCGTTCTGTCCAGTCCAAACGCAGGGGGTTAGAGGGTTGTCCTTTCTACTGGAGATAGAGTTCGACGAGCTGTATTCAACGCACTCATCGGCTTTGTCGTCACTACACGTAGTGCGGAGTTATGGCGGAAAGAAAGTCGGCGGAAGGGTGGTTTAAACCCTTCCCCTTTTTTTCTCGAAAATCAGAAAGTGTTCGCGATTGCCATTTTGATGCTATCGTGTAAGTAGCAAGTGGAGGGGGAATACAGGGCCGCATCCCGTTCCTCGATATGGCCATTATTTCCGGAATTAGAGACTCAAATATTTCAGGTACCCAAAAATTAAGGCTAGAAAAAAGTGCGGCGGATTTGCCGGATTTTAGCGGTGATTACTAGAGAAGACGCGAGGATGCTACAGTTAAAATGGCGGGCCTCTGAGCCGCTTCGTTCTCCTTGTGTAGAAAAAAGTCTGTTCTGGAAGGTCAAAATGACCATTTTTTGAAATTTTGCCGTTCTGTCCAGTCCAAACGCAGGGGGATGGAGGGTTGTCCTTTATACTGGAGATAGAGTTCGACGAGCTGTATTCAACGCACTCATCGGCTTTGTCGTCACTACACGTAGTGCGGAGTTATGGCGGAAAGAAAGTCGGCGGAAGGGTGGTTTAAAACCCTTCCCCTTTTTTTCTCGAAAATCAGAAAGTGTTCGCGATTGCCATTTTGATGCTATCGTGTAAGAAGCAAGTGGAGGGGGAATACAGAGCCGCATCCCGTTCCTCGGTATGGCCATTATTTCCGGAATTAGAGACTCAAATATTTCAGGTACCCAAAAATTAAGGCTAGAAAAAAGTGCGGCGGATTTGCCGGATTTTAGCGGTGATTACTAGAGAAGATGCGAGGATGCTACAGTTAAAATGGCGGGCCTCTGAGCCGCTTCGTTCTCCTTGTGTAGAAAAAAGTCTGTTCTGGAAGGTCAAAATGACCATTTTTTGAAATTTTGCCGTTCTGTCCCGTCCAAACGCAGGGGGATAGAGGGTTGTCCTTTCTACTGGAGATAGAGTTCGACGAGCTGTATTCAACGCACTCATCGGCTTTGTCGTCACTACACGTAGTGCGGAGTTATGGCGGAAAGAAAGTCCGCGGAAGGGTGGTTTAAACCCTTCCCCTTTTTTTCTCGAAAATCAGAAAGTGTTCGCGATTGCCATTTTGATGCTATCGTGTAAGAAGCAAGTGGAGGGGGAATACAGAGCCGCATCCCGTTCCTCGGTATGGCCATTATTTCCGGAATTAGAGACTCAAATATTTCAGGTACCCAAAAATTAAGGCTAGAAAAAAGAGCGGCGGATTTGCCGGATTTTAGCGGTGATTACTAGAGAAGATGCGAGGATGCTACAGGTAAAATGGCGGGCCTCTGAGCCGCTTCGTTCTCCTTGTGTAGAAACAAGTCTGTTCTGGAAGGTCAAAATGACCATTTTTTGAAATTTTGCCGTTCTGTCCCGTCCAAACGCAGGGGGATAGAGAGTTGTCCTTTATACTGGAGATAGAGTTCGACGAGCTGTATTCAACGCACTCATCGGCTTTGTCGTCACTACACGTAGTGCGGAGTTATGGCGGAAAGAAAGTCGGCGGAAGGGCGGTTTAAACCCTTCCCCTTTTTTTCTCGAAAATCAGAAAGTGTTCGCGATTGCCATTTTGATGCTATCGTGTAAGAAGCAAGTGGAGGGGGAATACAGGTCCGCATCCCGTTCCTCGGTATGGCCATTATTTCCGGAATTAGAGACTCAAATATTTCAGGTACCCAAAAATTAAGGCTAGAAAAAAAAGTGCGGCGGATTTGCCGGATTTTAGCGGTGATTACTAGAGAAGGTGCGAGGATGCTACAGTTAAAATGGCGGGCCTCTGAGCCGCTTCGTTCTCCTTGTGTAGAAAAAAGTCTCTTCTGGAAGGTCAAAATGACCCTTTTTTGAAATTTTGCCGGTCTGTCCCGTCCAAACGCAGGGGGATAGAGAGTTGTCCTTTATACTGGAGATAGAGTTCGACGAGCTGTATTCAACGCACTCATCGGCTTTGTCGTCACTACACGTAGTGCGGAGTTATGGCGGAAAGAATGTCGGCGGAAGGGTGGTTACACTTCCCCTTTTTTTCTCGAAAATCAGAAAGTGTTCGCGATTGCCATTTTGATGCTATCGTGTAAGAAGCAAGTGGAGGGGGAATACAGGGCCGCATCCCGTTCCTCGGTATGGCCATTATTTCCGGAATTAGAGACTCAAATATTTCAGGTACCCAAAAATTAAGGCTAGAAAAAAGTGCGGCGGATTTGCCGGTTTTTAGCGGTGATTACTAGAGAAGGTGCAAGGATGCTACAGTTAAAATGGCGGGCCTCTGAGCCGCTTCGTTCTCCTTGTGCAGACAAAAGTCTGTTTTGGAAGGTGAAAATGACCATTTTTTGAAATTTTGCCGGTCTGTCCCGTCCAAACGCATGGGGATAGAGAGTTGTCCTTTATACTGGAGATAGAGTTCGACGAGCTGTATTCAACGCACTCATCGGCTTTGTCGTCACTACACGTAGTGCGGAGTTATGGCGGAAAGAAAGTCGGCGGAAGGGTGGTTTAAACCCTTCCCCTTTTTTTCTCGAAAATCAGAAAGTGTTCGCGATTGCCATTTTGATGCTATCGTGTAAGAAGCAAGTGGAGGGGTAATACAGGGTCGCATCCCGTTCCTCGGTATGGCCATTATTTCCGGAATTAGAGACTCAAATATTTCAGGTACCCAAAAATTAAGGCTAGAAAAAAGTGCGGCGGATTTGCCGGATTTTAGCGGTGATTACTAGAGAAGGTGCGAGGATGCTACAGTTAAAATGGCGGGCCTCTGAGCCGCTTCGTTCTCCTTGTGTAGAAAAAAGACTGTTTTGGAAGGTCCAAATGACCATTTTTTGAAATTTTGCCGGTCTGTCCCGTCCAAACGCAGGGGGATAGAGAGTTATCCTTTATACTGGAGATAGAGTTCGACGAGCTGTATTCAACGCACTCATCGGCTTTGTCGTCACTACACGTAGTGCGGAGTTATGGCGGAAAATCAGAAAGTGTTCGCGATTGTCATTTTGATGCTATCGTGTAAGAAGCAAGTGGAGGGGGAATACAGGGCCGCATTCCGTTCCTCGGTATGGCCATTATTTCCGGAATTAGAGACTCAAATATTTCAGGTACCCAAAAATTAAGGCTAGAAAAAAGTGCGGCGGATTTGCCGGATTTTAGCGGTGATTACTAGAGAAGATGCGAGGATGCTACAGTTAAAATGGCGGGCCTCTGAGCCGCTTCGTTCTCCTGGCGTAGAAAAAAGTCTGTTTTGGAAGGTCAAAATGACCATTTTTTGAAATTTTGCCGGTCTGTCCCGTCCAAACGCAGGGGGATAGAGAGTTGTCCTTTATACTGGAGATAGAGTCCGACGAGCTGTATTCAACGCAATCATCGGCTTTGTCGTCACTACACGTAGTGCGGAGATATGGCGGAGAGAAAGTCGAAAATCAGAAAGTGTTCGCGATTGCCATTTTGATGCTATCGTGTAAGAAGCAAGTGGAGGGGGAATACAGGGCCGCATCCCGTTCCTCGGTATGGCCATTATTTCCGGAATTAGAGACTCAAATATTTCAGGTACCCAAAAATTAAGGCTAGAAAAAAGTGCTGCGGATTTGCCGGATTTTAGCGGTGATTACTAGAGAAGGTGCGAGGATGCTACAGTTAAAATGGCGGGCCTCTGAGCCGCTTCGTTCTCCTTGTGTAGACAAAAGTCTGTTTTGGAAGGTCAAAATGACCATTTTTTTAAATTTTGCCGGTCTGTCCCGTCCAAACCCAGGGGGATAGAGAGATGTCCTTTATACTGGAGATAGAGATCGACGAGCTATATTCAACGCACTCATCGGCTTTGTCGTCACTACACGTAGTGCGGAGTTATGGCGGAAAGAAAGTCGGCGGAAGGAAAATCAGAAAGTGTTCGCGATTGCCATTTTGATGCTATCGTGTAAGAAGCAAGTGGAGGGGGAATACAGGTCCGCATCCCGTTCCTCGGTATGGCCATTATTTCCGGAATAAGAGACTCAAATATTTCAGGTACCCAAAAATTAAGGCTAGAAAAAAGTGCGGCGGATTTGCCGGATTTTAGCGGTGATTACTAGAGAAGATGCGAGGATGCTACAGTTAAAATGGCGGGCCTCTGAGCCGCTTCGTTCTCCTTGTGTAGAAAAAAGTCTGTTTTGGAAGGTCAAAATGACCATTTTTTGAAATTTTGCCGGTCTGTCCCGTACAAAAGCAGGGGGATAGAGAGTTGTCCTTTACACTGGAGATAGAGTTCGACAAGGTGTATTCAACGCACTCATCGGCTTTGTCGTCACTACACGTAGTGCCGAGTTATGGCGGAAAGAATGTCGGCGGAAGGGTGCGAGGATGCTACAGTTAAAATGGCGGGCCTCTGAGCCGCTTCGTTCTCCTTGTGTAGACAAAAGTCTGTTTTGGAAGGTCAAAATGACCATTTTTTTAAATTTTGCCGGTCTGTCCCGTCCAAACCCAGGGGGATAGAGAGATGTCCTTTATACTGGAGATAGAGATCGACGAGCTATATTCAACGCACTCATCGGCTTTGTCGTCACTACACTTCCCCTTTTTTTCTCGAAAATCAGAAAGTGTTCGCGATTGCCATTTTGATGCTATCGTGTAAGAAGCAAGTGGAGGGGGAATACAGGGCCGCATCCCGCTCCTCGGTATGGCCATTATTTCCGGAATTACAGACTCAAATATTTCAGGTACCCAAAAATTAAGGCTAGAAAAAAGTGCGGCGGATTTGCCGGATTTTAGCGGTGATTACTAGAGAAGATGCGAGGATGCTACAGTTAAAATGGCGGGCCTCTGAGCCGCTTCGTTCTCCTGGCGTAGAAAAAAGTCTGTTTTGGAAGGTCAAAATGACCATTTTTTGAAATTTTGCCGGTCTGTCCCGTCCAAACCCAGGGGGATAGAGAGATGTCCTTTATACTGGAGATAGAGATCGACGAGCTATATTCAACGCACTCATCGGCTTTGTCGTCACTACACTTCCCCTTTTTTTCTCGAAAATCAGAAAGTGTTCGCGATTGCCATTTTGATGCTATCGTGTAAGAAGCAAGTGGAGGGGGAATACAGGTCCGCATCCCGTTCCTCGGTATGGCCATTATTTCCGGAATTACAGACCCAAATATTTCAGGTACCCAAAAATTAAGGCTAGAAAAAAGTGCGGCGGATTTGCCGGATTTTAGCGGTGATTACTAGAGAAGATGCGAGGATGCTACAGTTAAAATGGCGGGCCTCTGAGCCGCTTCGTTCTCCTGGCGTAGAAAAAAGTGTGTTTTGGAAGGTCAAAATGACCATTTTTTGAAATTTTGCCGGTCTGTCCCGTCCAAACGCAGGGGGATAGAGAGTTGTCCTTTATACTGGAGATAGAGTTCGACGAGCTGTATTCAACGCACTCATCGGCTTTGTCGTCACTGCACGTAGTGCGGAGTTATGGCGGAAAGAAAGACGGCGGAAGGGTGGTTTAAACCCCTCCCCTTTTTTTCTCGAAAATCAGAAAGTGTTCGCGATTGCCATTTTGATGCTATGGTGTAAGAAGCAAGTGGAGGGGGAATACAGGGCCGCATCCCGTTCCTCGGTATGGCCATTATTTCCGGAATTAGAGACTCAAATATTTCAGGTACCCAAAAATTAAGGCTAGAAAAAAGTGCGGCGGATTTGCCGGATTTTAGCGGTGATTACTAGAGAAGATGCGAGGATGCTACAGTTATAATGGCGGGCCTCTGAGCCGCTTCGTTCTCCTTGTGTAGAAAAAAGTCCGTTCTGGAAAGTCAAAATGACCATTTTTTGAAATTTTGCCGTTCTGTCCCGTCCAAACGCAGGGGGATAGAGAGTTGTCCTTTATACTGGAGATAGAGTTCGACGAGCTGTATGCAACGCACTCATCGGCTTTGTCGTCACTACACGTAGTGCGGAGTTATGGCGGAAAGAATGTCGGCGGAAGGGTGGTTTAAACCCTTCCCCTTTTTTTCTCGAAAATCAGAAAGTGTTCGCGATTGCCATTTTGATGCTATCGTGTAAGAAGCAAGTGGAGGGGGAATACAGTGCCGCATCCCGTTCCTCGGTATGGCCATTATTTCCGGAATTAGAGACTCAAATATTTCAGGTACCCAAAAATTAAGGCTAGAAAAAAGTGCGACGGATTTGCCGGATTTTAGCGGTGATTACTAGAGAAGGTGCGAGGATGTTACAGTTAATAGGGCGGGCCTCTGAGCCGCTTCGTTCTCCTTGTGTAGAAAAAAGTCTGTTTTGGAAGGTCAAAATGACCATTTTTTGAAATTTTGCCGGTCTGTCCCGTCCAAACGCAGGGGGATAGAGAGTTGTCCTTTATACTGGAGATAGATTTCGACGAGCTGTATTCAACGCACTCATCGGCTTTGTCGTCACTACACGTAGTGCGGAGTAATGGCGGAAAGAAAGTCGGCGGAAGGGTGGTTTAAACCCTTCCCCTTTTTTTCTCGAAAATCAGAAAGTGTTCGCGATTGCCATTTTGATGCTATCGTGTAAGAAGCAAGTGGAGGGGGAATACAGGTCCGCATCCCGTTCCTCGGTATGGCCATTATTTCCGGAATTAGAGACTCAAATATTTCAGGTACCCAAAAATTATGGCTAGAAAAAAGTGCGGCGGATTTGCCGGTTTTTAGCGGTGATTACTAGAGAAGGTGCGAGGATGCTACAGTTAAAATGGCGGGCCTCTGAGCCGCTTCGTTCTCCTTGTGTAGAAAAAAGTCTGTTTTGGAAGTTATAAATGACCATTTTTTGAAAGTTTTGCCGGTCTGTCCCGTCCAAACGCAGGGGGATAGTGAGTTGTCCTTTATACTGGAGATAGAGTTCGACGAGCTATATTCAACGCACTCATCGGCTTTGTCGTCACTACACGTAGTGCGGAGTTATGGCGGAAAGAAAGTCGGCGGAAGGGTGGTTTAAACCCTTCCCCTTTTTTTCTCGAAAATCAGAAAGTGTTCGCGATTGCCATTTTGATGCTATCGTGTAAGAAGCAAGTGGAGGGGTAATACAGGGCCGCATCCCGTTCCTCGGTATGGCCATTATTTCCGGAATTAGAGACTCAAATATTTCAGGTACCCAAAAATTAAGGCTAGAAAAAAGTGCGGCGGATTTGCCGGATTTTAGCGGTGATTACTAGAGAAGGTGCGAGGATGCTACAGTTAAAATGGCGGGCCTCTGAGCCGCTTCGTTCACCTTGTGTAGAAAAAAGACTGTTTTGGAAGGTCCAAATGACCATTTTTTGAAATTTTGCCGGTCTGTCCCGTCCAAACGCAGGGGGATAGAGAGTTATCCTTTATACTGGAGATAGAGTTCGACGAGCTGTATTCAACGCACTCATCGGCTTTGTCGTCACTACACGTAGTGCGGAGTTATGGCGGAAAATCAGAAAGTGTTCGCGATTGTCATTTTGATGCTATCGTGTAAGAAGCAAGTGGAGGGGGAATACAGGGCCGCATTCCGTTCCTCGGTATGGCCATTATTTCCGGAATTAGAGACTCAAATATTTCAGGTTCCCAAAAATTAAGGCTAGAAAAAAGTGCGGCGGATTTGCCGGATTTTAGCGGTGATTACTAGAGAAGATGCGAGGATGCTACAGTTAAAATGGCGGGCCTCTGAGCCGCTTCGTTCTCCTGGCGTAGAAAAAAATCTGTTTTGGAAGGTCAAAATGACCATTTTTTGAAATTTTGCCGGTCTGTCCCGTCCAAACGCAGGGGGATAGAGAGTTGTCCTTTATACTGGAGATAGAGTTCGACGAGCTGTATTCAACGCAATCATCGGCTTTGTCGTCACTACACGTAGTGCGGAGATATGGCGGAGAGAAAGTCGAAAATCAGAAAGTGTTCGCGATTGCCATTTTGATGCTATCGTGTAAGAAGCAAGTGGAGGGGGAATACAGGGCCGCATCCCGTTCCTCGGTATGGCCATTATTTCCGGAATTAGAGACTCAAATATTTCAGGTACCCAAAAATTAAGGCTAGAAAAAAGTGCGGCGGATTTGCCGGATTTTAGCGGTGATTACTAGAGAAGGTGCGAGGATGCTACAGTTAAAATGGCGGGCCTCTGAGCCGCTTCGTTCTCCTTGTGTAGACAAAAGTCTGTTTTGGAAGGTCAAAATGACCATTTTTTTTAAATTTTGCCGGTCTGTCCCGTCCAAACCCAGGGGGATAGAGAGATGTCCTTTATACTGGAGATAGAGATCGACGAGCTATATTCAACGCACTCATCGGCTTTGTCGTCACTACACGTAGTGCGGAGTTATGGCGGAAAGAAAGTCGGCGGAAGGAAAATCAGAAAGTGTTCGCGATTGCCATTTTGATGCTATCGTGTAAGAAGCAAGTGGAGGGGGAATACAGGTCCGCATCCCGTTCCTCGGTATGGCCATTATTTCCGGAATTAGAGACTCAAATATTTCAGGTACCCAAAAATTAAGGCTAGAAAAAAGTGCGGCGGATTTGCCGGATTTTAGCGGTGATTACTAGAGAAGATGCGAGGATGCTACAGTTAAAATGGCGGGCCTCTGAGCCGCTTCGTTCTCCTTGTGTAGAAAAAAGTCTGTTTTGGAAGGTCAAAATGACCATTTTTTGAAATTTTGCCGGTCTGTCCCGTACAAAAGCAGGGGGATAGAGAGTTGTCCTTTACACTGGAGATAGAGTTCGACAAGGTGTATTCAACGCACTCATCGGCTTTGTCGTCACTACACGTAGTGCCGAGTTATGGCGGAAAGAATGTCGGCGGAAGGGTGCGAGGATGCTACAGTTAAAATGGCGGGCCTCTGAGCCGCTTCGTTCTCCTTGTGTAGACAAAAGTCTGTTTTGGAAGGTCAAAATGACCATTTTTTTAAATTTTGCCGGTCTGTCCCGTCCAAACCCAGGGGGATAGAGAGATGTCCTTTATACTGGAGATAGAGATCGACGAGCTATATTCAACGCACTCATCGGCTTTGTCGTCACTACACTTCCCCTTTTTTTCTCGAAAATCAGAAAGTGTTCGCGATTGCCATTTTGATGCTATCGTGTAAGAAGCAAGTGGAGGGGGAATACAGGGCCGCATCCCGCTCCTCGGTATGGCCATTATTTCCGGAATTACAGACTCAAATATTTCAGGTACCCAAAAATTAAGGCTAGAAAAAAGTGCGGCGGATTTGCCGGATTTTAGCGGTGATTACTAGAGAAGATGCGAGGATGCTACAGTTAAAATGGCGGGCCTCTGAGCCGCTTCGTTCTCCTGGCGTAGAAAAAAGTCTGTTTTGGAAGGTCAAAATGACCATTTTTTGAAATTTTGCCGGTCTGTCCCGTCCAAACCCAGGGGGATAGAGAGATGTCCTTTATACTGGAGATAGAGATCGACGAGCTATATTCAACGCACTCATCGGCTTTGTCGTCACTACACTTCCCCTTTTTTTCTCGAAAATCAGAAAGTGTTCGCGATTGCCATTTTGATGCTATCGTGTAAGAAGCAAGTGGAGGGGGAATACAGGGCCGCATCCCGCTCCTCGGTATGGCCATTATTTCCGGAATTACAGACCCAAATATTTCAGGTACCCAAAAATTAAGGCTAGAAAAAAGTGCGGCGGATTTGCCGGATTTTAGCGGTGATTACTAGAGAAGATGCGAGGATGCTACAGTTAAAATGGCGGGCCTCTGAGCCGCTTCGTTCTCCTGGCGTAGAAAAAAGTGTGTTTTGGAAGGTCAAAATGACCATTTTTTGAAATTTTGCCGGTCTGTCCCGTCCAAACGCAGGGGGATAGAGAGTTGTCCTTTATACTGGAGATAGAGTTCGACGAGCTGTATTCAACGCACTCATCGGCTTTGTCGTCACTGCACGTAGTGCGGAGTTATGGCGGAAAGAAAGACGGCGGAAGGGTGGTTTAAACCCCTCCCCTTTTTTTCTCGAAAATCAGAAAGTGTTCGCGATTGCCATTTTGATGCTATCGTGTAAGAAGCAAGTGGAGGGGGAATACAGGGCCGCATCCCGTTCCTCGGTATGGCCATTATTTCCGGAATTAGAGACTCAAATATTTCAGGTACCCAAAAATTAAGGCTAGAAAAAAGTGCGGCGGATTTGCCGGATTTTAGCGGTGATTACTAGAGAAGATGCGAGGATGCTACAGTTATAATGGCGGGCCTCTGAGCCGCTTCGTTCTCCTTGTGTAGAAAAAAGTCTGTTCTGGAAAGTCAAAATGACCATTTTTTGAAATTTTGCCGTTCTGTCCCGTCCAAACGCAGGGGGATAGAGAGTTGTCCTTTATACTGGAGATAGAGTTCGACGAGCTGTATGCAACGCACTCATCGGCTTTGTCGTCACTACACGTAGTGCGGAGTTATGGCGGAAAGAAAGTCGGCGGAAGGGTGGTTTAAACCCTTCCCCTTTTTTTCTCGAAAATCAGAAAGTGTTCGCGATTGCCATTTTGATGCTATCGTGTAAGAAGCAAGTGGAGGGGGAATACAGGTCCGCATCCCGTTCCTCGGTATGGCCATTATTTCCGGAATTAGAGACTCAAATATTTCAGGTACCCAAAAATTATGGCTAGAAAAAAGTGCGGCGGATTTGCCGGATTTTAGCGGTGTTTACTAGAAAAGATGCGAGGATACTACAGTTAAAATGGCGGGCCTCTGAGCCGCTTCGTTCTCCTTGTGTAGAAAAAAGTCTGTTTTGGAAGGTCAAAATGACCATTTTTTGAAACTTTGCCGGTCTGTCCCGTACAAAAGCAGGGGGATAGAGAGTTGTCCTTTACACTGGAGATAGAGTTCGACAAGGTGTATTCAACGCACTCATCGGCTTTGTCGTCACTACACGTAGTGCCGAGTTATGGCGGAAAGAATGTCGGCGGAAGGGTGGTTTAAACCCTTCCCCTTTTTTTCTCGAAAATCAGAAAGTGTTCGCGATTGCCATTTTGATGCTATCGTGTAAGAAGCAAGTGGAGGGGGAATACAGGGCCGCATCCCGTTCCTCGGTATGGCCATTATTTCCGGAATTAGGGACTCAAATATTTCAGGTACCCAAAAATTAAGGCTAGAAAAATGTGCGGCGGATTTGCCGGATTTTAGCGGTGATTACTAGAGAAGGTGCGAGGATGCTACAGTTAAAAGGGCGGGCCTCTGAGCCGCTTCGTTCTCCTTTCGTAGAAAAAAGTCTGTTTTGGAAGGTCAAAATGACCATTTTTTGAAATTTTGCCGGTCTGTCCCATGCAAACGCAGGGGGATAGAGAGTTGTCCTTTATACTGGAGATAGAGTTCGACGAGCTGTATTCAACGCACTCATCGGCTTTGTCGTCACTACACGTAGTGCGGAGTTATGGCGGAAAGAAAGTCGGCGGAAGGGTGGTTTAAACCCTTCCCCTTTTTTTCTCGAAAATCAGAAAGTGTTCGCGGAAGGGTGGTTTAAACCCTTCCCCTTTTTTCTCGAAAATCAGAAAGTGTTCGCGATTGCCATTTTGATGCTATCGTGTAAGAAGCAAGTGGAGGGGGAATACAGGGCCGCATCCCGTTCCTCGGTATGGCCATTATTTCCGGAATTAGAGACTCAAATATTTCAGGTACCCAAAAATTAAGGCTAGAAAAAAGTGCGGGGGATTTGCCGGATTTTAGCGGTGATTACTAGAGAAGATGCGAGGATGCTACAGTTAAAAGGGCGGGCCTCTGAGCCGCTTCGTTCTCCTTGTGTAGAAAAAAGTCTGTTCTGGAAGGTCAAAATGACCATTTTTTGAAATTTTGCCGGTCTGTCCCGTACAAACGCAGGGGGATAGAGAGTTGTCCTTTACACTGGAGATAGAGTTCGACGAGCTGTATTCAACGCACTCATCGGCTTTGTCGTCACTACACGTAGTGCGGAGTTATGGCGGAAAGAATGTCGGCGGAAGGGTGGTACTTCCCCTTTTTTTCTCGAAAATCAGAAAGTGTTCGCGATTGCCATTTTGATGCTATCGTGTAAGAAGCAAGTGGAGGGGGAATACAGGGCCGCATCCCGTTCCTCGGTATGGCCATTATTTCCGGAATTAGAGACTCAAATATTTCAGGTACCCAAAAATTAAGGCTAGAAAAATGTGCGGCGGATTTGCCGGATTTTAGCGGTGATTACTAGAGAAGGTGCGAGGATGCTACAGTTAAAAGGGCGGGCCTCTGAGCCGCTTCGTTCTCCTTTCGTAGAAAAAAGTCTGTTTTGGAAGGCCAAAATGACCATTTTTTGAAATTTTGCCGGTCTGTCCCATGCAAACGCAGGGGGATAGAGAGTTGTCCTTTATACTGGAGATAGAGTTCGACGAGCTGTATTCAACGCACTCATCGGCTTTGTCGTCACTACACGTAGTGCGGAGTTATGGCGGAAAGAAAGTCGGCGGAAGGGTGGTTTAAACCCTTCCCCTTTTTTTCTCGAAAATCAGAAAGTGTTCGCGATTGCCATTTTGATGCTATCGTGTAAGAGGGGGAATACAGGGCCGCATCCCGTTCCTCGGTATGGCCATTATTTCCGGAATTAGAGACTCAAATATTTCAGGTACCCAAAAATTAAGGCTAGAAAAAAGTGCGGCGGATTTGCCGGATTTTAGCGGTGATTACTAGAGAAGATGCGAGGATGCTAAAGTTAAAATGGCCGGCCTCTGTGCCGCTTCGTTCTCCTTGTGTAGAAAAAAGTCTGTTTTGGAATGTCAAAATGATCATTTTTTGAAATTTTGCCGGTCTGTCCCGTCCAAACGCAGGGGGATAGAGAGTTGTCCTTTATACTGGAGATAGAGTTCGACGAGCTGTATGCAACGCACTCATCGACTTTGTCGTCACTACACGTAGTGCGGAGTTATGGCGGAAAGAATGTCGGCGGAAGGGCCCTTCCCCTTTTTTTCTCGAAAATCAGAAAGTGTTCGCGATTGCCATTTTGATGCTATCGTGTAAGAAGCAAGTGGAGGGGGAATACAGGGCCGCATCCCGTTCCTCGATATGGCCATTATTTCCGGAATTAGAGACTCAAATATTTCAGGTACCCAAAAATTAAGGCTAGAAAAAAGTGCGGCGGATTTGCCGGATTTTAGCGGTGATTACTAGAGAAGGTGCGAGGATGCTACAGTTAAAAGGGCGGGCCTCTGAGCCGCTTCGTTCTCCTTTCGTAGAAAAAAGTCTGTTTTGGAAGGTCAAAATGACCATTTTTTGAAATTTTGCCGGTCTGTCCCGTCCAAACGCAGGGGGATACAGAGTTGTCCTTTATACTGGAGATAGAGTTCGACGAGCTGTATGCAACGCACTCATCGGCTTTGTCGTCACTACACGTAGTACGGAGTTATGGCGGAAAGAAAGTCGGCGGAAGGGTGGTTTAAACCCTTCCCCTTTTTTTCTCGAAAGTCAGAAAGTGTTCGCGATTGCCATTTTGATGCTATCGTGTAAGAAGCAAGTGGAGGGGGAATACAGGGCCGCATCCCGTTCCTCGGTATGGCCATTATTTCCGGAATTAGAGTCTCAAATATTTCAGGTACCCAAAAATTAAGGCTAGAAAAAAGTACGGCGGATTTGCCGGATTTTAGCGGTGATTACTAGAGAAGATGCGAGGATGCTACAGTTATAATGGCGGGCCTCTGAGCCGCTTCGTTGTCCTTGTGTAGAAAAAAGTCTGTTCTGGAAGGTCAAAATGACCATTTTTTGAAATTTTGCCGTTCTGTCCCGTCCAAACGCAGGGGGATAGAGAGTTGTCCTTTATACTGGAAATAGAGTTCGACGAGCTGTATTCAACGCACTCATCGGCTTTGTCGACTCTACAAGTAGTGCGCAGTTATGGCGGAAAGAAAGTCGGCGGAAGGGTGGTTTAAACCCTTCCCCTTTTTTTCTCGAAAATCAGAAAGTGTTCGCGATTGCCATTTTGATGCTATCGTGTAAGAAGCAAGTGGAGGGGGAATACAGGGCCGCATCCCGTTCCTCGGTATGGCAATTATTTCCGGAATTAGAGACTCAAATATTTCAGGTACCCAAAAATTAAGGCTAGAAAAAAGTGCGGCGGATTTGCCGGATTTTAGCGGTGATTACTAGAGAAGATGCGAGGATGCTACAGTGAAAATGGCGGGCCTCTGAGCCGCTTCGTTCTCCTTGCGTAGATAAAAGCCTGTTTTGGAAGGTCAAAATGACCATTTTTTTAAATTTTGCCGGTCTGTCCCGTCCAAACGCAGGGGGATAGAGAGTTGTCCTTTATACTGGAGATAGATTTCGACGAGCTGTATTCAACGCACTCATCGGCTTTGTCGTCACTACACGTAGTGCGGAGTTATGGCGGAAAGAAAGTCGGCGGAAGGGTGGTTTAAACCCTTCCCCTTTTTTTCTCGAAAATCATAAAGTGTTCGCGATTGCCATTTTGATGCTATCGTGTAAGAAGCAAGTGGAGGGGGAATACAGGTCAGCATCCCGTTCCTCGGTACGGCCATTATTTCCGGAATTAGAGACTCAAATATTTCAGGTACCCAAAAATTAAGGCTAGAAAAAAGTGCGGCGGATTTGCCGGATTTTAGCGGTGATTACTAGAGAAGATGCGAGGATGCTACAGTTAAAATGGCGGGCCTCTGTGCCGCTTCGTTCTCCTTGTGTAGAAAAAAGTCTGTTTTGTAATGTCAAAATGATCATTTTTTGAAATTTTGCCGGTCTGTCCCGTCCAAACGCAGGGGGATAGAGAGTTGTCCTTTATACTGGAGATAGAGTTCGACGAGCTGTATGCAACGCACTCATCGACTTTGTCGTCACTACACGTAGTGCGGAGTTATGGCGGAAAGAATGTCGGCGGAAGGGTGGTTTAAACCCTTCCCCTTTTTTTCTCGAAAATCAGAAAGTGTTCGCGATTGCCATTTTGATGCTATCGTGTAAGAAGCAAGTGGAGGGGGAATACAGGGCCGCATCCCGTTCCTCGGTATGGCCATTATTTCCGGAATTAGAGACTCAAATATTTCAGGTACCCAAAAATTAAGGCTAGAAAAAAGTGCGGGGGATTTGCCGGATTTTAGCGGTGATTACTAGAGAAGATGCGAGGATGCTACAGTTAAAAGGGCGGGCCTCTGAGCCGCTTCGTTCTCCTTGTGTAGAAAAAAGTCTGTTCTGGAAGGTCAAAATGACCATTTTTTGAAATTTTGCCGGTCTGTCCCGTACAAACGCAGGGGGATAGACAGTTGTCCTGTACACTGGAGATAGAGTTCGACGAGCTGTATTCAACGCACTCATCGGCTTTGTCGTCACTACACGTAGTGCGGAGTTATGGCGGAAAGAATGTCGGCGGAAGGGTGGTACTTTCCCTTTTTTTCTCGAAAATCAGAAAGTGTTCGCGATTGCCATTTTGATGCTATCGTGTAAGAAGCAAGTGGAGGGGGAATACAGGGCCGCATCCCGTTCCTCGGTATGGCCATTATTTCCGGAATTAGAGACTCAAATATTTCAGGTACCCAAAAATTAAGGCTAGAAAAATGTGCGGCGGATTTGCGGGATTTTAGCGGTGATTACTAGAGAAGGTGCGAGGATGCTACAGTTAAAAGGCCGGGCCTCTGAGCCGCTTCGTTCTCCTTTCGTAGAAAAAAGTCTGTTTTGGAAGGCCAAAATGACCATTTTTTGAAATTTTGCCGGTCTGTCCCATGCAAACGCAGGGGGATAGAGAGTTGTCCTTTATACTGGAGATAGAGTTCGACGAGCTGTATTCAACGCACTCATCGGCTTTGTCGTCACTACACGTAGTGCGGAGTTATGGCGGAAAGAATGTCGGCGGAAGGGTGGTTTAAACGCTTCCCCTTTTTTTCTCGAAAATCAGAAAGTGTTCGCGATTGCCATTTTGATGCTATCGTGTAAGAAGCAAGTGGAGGGGAAATACAGGGCCGCATCCCGTCCCTCGGTATGGCCATTATTTCCGGAATTAGAGACTCAAATATTTCAGGTACCCAAAAATTAAGGCTAGAAAAAAGTGCGGCGGATTTGCCGGATTTTAGCGGTGATTACTAGAGAAGATGCGAGGATGCTAAAGTTAAAATGGCGGGCCTCTGTGCCGCTTCGTTCTCCTTGTGTAGAAAAAAGTCTGTTTTGGAATGTCAAAATGATCATTTTTTGAAATTTTGCCGGTCTGTCCCGTCCAAACGCAGGGGGATAGAGAGTTGTCCTTTATACTGGAGATAGAGTTCGACGAGCTGTATGCAACGCACTCATCGACTTTGTCGTCACTACACGTAGTGCGGAGTTATGGCGGAAAGAATGTCGGCGGAAGGGCCCTTCCCCTTTTTTTCTCGAAAATCAGAAAGTGTTCGCGATTGCCATTTTGATGCTATCGTGTAAGAAGCAAGTGGAGGGGAAATACAGGGACGCATCCCGTTCCTCGGTATGGCCATTATTTCCGGAATTAGAGACTCAAATATTTCAGGTACCCAAAAATTAAGGCTAGAAAAAAGTGCGGCGGATTTGCCGGATTTTAGCGGTGATTACTAGAGAAGGTGCGAGGATGCTACAGTTAAAAGGGCGGGCCTCTGAGCCTCTTCGTTCTCCTTTCGTAGAAAAAAGTCTGTTTTGGAAGGTCAAAATGACCATTTTTTGAAATTTTGCCGGTCTGTCCCTTCCAAACGCAGGGGGATAGAGAGTTGTCCTTTATACTGGAGATAGAGTTCGACGAGCTGTATGCAACGCACTCATCGGCTTTGTCGTCACTACACGTAGTACGGAGTTATGGCGGAAAGAAAGTCGGCGGAAGGGTGGTTTAAACTCTTCCCCTTTTTTTCTCGAAAGTCAGAAAGTGTTCGCGATTGCCATTTTGATGCTATCGTGTAAGAAGCAAGTGGAGGGGGAATACAGGGCCGCATCCCGTTCCTCGGTATGGCCATTATTTCCGGAATTAGAGTCTCAAATATTTCAGGTACCCAAAAATTAAGGCTAGAAAAAAGTGCGGCGGATTTGCCGGATTTTAGCGGTGATTACTAGAGAAGATGCGAGGATGCTACAGTTATAATGGCGGGCCTCTGAGCCGCTTCGTTGTCCTTGTGTAGAAAAAGGTCTGTTCTGGAAGGTCAAAATGACCATTTTTTGAAATTTTGCCGTTCTGTCCCGTCCAAACGCAGGGGGATAGAGAGTTGTCCTTTATACTGGAAATAGAGTTCGACGAGCTGTATTCAACGCACTCATCGGCTTTGTCGACTCTACAAGTAGTGCGCAGTTATGGCGGAAAGAAAGTCGGCGGAAGGGTGGTTTAAACCCTTCCCCTTTTTTTCTCGAAAATCATAAAGTGTTCGCGATTGCCATTTTGATGATATCGTGTAAGAAGCAAGTGGAGGGGGAATACAGGGCCGCATCCCGTTCCTCGGTATGGCCATTATTTCCGGAATTAGAGACTCAAATATTTCAGGTACCCAAAAATTAAGGCTAGAAAAAAGTGCGGCGGATTTGCCGGATTTTAGCGGTGATTACTAGAGAAGATGCGAGGATGCTACAGTTAAAATGGCGGGCCTCTGTGCCGCTTCGTTCTCCTTGTGTAGAAAAAAGTCTGTTTTGGAATGTCAAAATGATCATTTTTTGAAATTTTGCCGGTCTGTCCCGTCCAAACGCAGGGGGATAGAGAGTTGTCCTTTATACTGGAGATAGAGTTCGACGAGCTGTATGCAACGCACTCATCGACATTGTCGTCACTACACGTAGTGCGGAGTTATGGCGGAAAGAATGTCGGCGGAAGGGTGGTTTAAACCCTTCCCCTTTTTTTCTCGAAAATCAGAAAGTGTTCGCGATTGCCATTTTGATGCTATCGTGTAAGAAGCAAGTGGAGGGGGAATACAGGGCCGCATCCCGTTCCTCGGTATGGCCATTATTTCCGGAATTAGAGACTCAAATATTTCAGGTACCCAAAAATTAAGGCTAGAAAAAAGTGCGGGGGATTTGCCGGATTTTAGCGGTGATTACTAGAGAAGATGCGAGGATGCTACAGTTAAAAGGGCGGGCCTCTGAGCCGCTTCGTTCTCCTTGTGTAGAAAAAAGTCTGTTCTGGAAGGTCAAAATGACCATTTTTTGAAATTTTGCCGGTCTGTCCCGTACAAACGCAGGGGGATAGAGAGTTGTCCTTTACACTGGAGATAGAGTTCGACGAGCTGTATTCAACGCACTCATCGGCTATGTCGTCACTACACGTAGTGCGGAGTTATGGCGGAAAGAATGTCGGCGGAAGGGTGGTACTTCCCCTTTTTTTCTCGAAAATCAGAAAGTTTTCGCGATTGCCATTTTGATGCTATCGTGTAAGAAGCAAGTGGAGGGGGAATACAGGGCCGCATCCCGTTCCTCGGTATGGCCATTATTTCCGGAATTAGAGAATCAAATATTTCAGGTACACAAAAATTAAGGCTAGAAAAAAGTGCGGCGGATTTGCCGGATTTTAGCGGTGATTACTAGAGAAGGTGCGAGGATGCTACAGTTAAAAGGGCGGGCCTCTGAGCCGCTTCGTTCTCCTTTCGTAGAAAAAAGTCTGTTTTGGAAGGTCAAAATGACCATTTTTTGAAATTTTGCCGGTCTGTCCCGTCCAAACGCAGGGGGATAGAGAGTTGTCCTTATAAACTGGAGATAGATTTCGACGAGCTGTATTCAACGCACTCATCGGCTTTGTCGTCACTACACGTAGTGCGGAGTTATGGCGGAAAGAATGTCGGCGGAAGGGTGGTTAAAACCCTTCCCCTTTTTTTCTCGAAAATCAGAAAGTGTTCGCGATTGACATTTTGATGCTATCGTGTAAGAAGCAAGTGGAGGGGGAATACAGGGCCGCATCCCGTTCCTCGGTATGGCCATTATTTCCGGAATTAGAGACTCAAATATTTCAGGTACCCAAAAATTAAGGCTAGAAAAAAGTGCGGCGGATTTGCCGGATTTTAGCGGTGATTACTAGAGAAGGTGCGAGGATGCTACAGTTTAAAGGGCGGGCCTCTGAGCCGCTTCGTTCTCCTTGTGTAGAAAAAAGTCTGTTTTGGAAGGTCAAAAAGACCATTTTTTGAAATTTTGCCGGTCTGTCCCGTCCAAACGCAGGGGGATAGAGAGTTGTCCTTTATACTGGAGATAGAGTTCGACCAGCTGTATTCAACGCACTCATCGGCTTTGTCGTCACTACACGTAGTGCGGAGTTATGGCGGAAAGAGAGTCGGCGGAAGGGCCCTTCCCCTTTTTTTCTCGAAAATCAGAAAGTGTTCGCGATTGCCATTTTGTTGCTATCGTGTAAGAAGCAAGTGGAGGGGGAATACAGGTCCGCATCCCGTTCCTCGGTATGGCCATTATTTCCGGAATTAGAGACTCAAATATTTCAGGTACCCAAAAATTAAGGCTAGAAAATAGTGCGGCGGATTTGCCGGATTTTAGCGGTGATTACTAGAGAAGATGCGAGGATGCTACAGTTAAAATGGCGGGCCTCTGAGCCGCTTCGTTCTCCTTTCGTAGAAAAAAGTCTGTTCTCCAAGGTCAAAATGACCATTTTTTGAAATTTTGCCGTTCTGTCCCGTCCAAACGCAGGGGGATAGAGAGTTGTCCTTAATATTGGAGATAGAGTTCGACGAGCTGTATTCAACGCACTCATCGGCTTTGTCGTCACTACACGTAGTGCGGAGTTATGGCGGAAAGTCGGCGGAAGGGTGGTTTAAACCCTTCCCCTTTTTTTCTCGAAAATCAGAAAGTGTTCGCGATTGCCATTTTGATGCTATCGTGTAAGAAGCAAGTGGAGGGGGAATACAGGGCCGCATCCCGTTCCTCGGTATGGCCATTATTTCCGGAATTAGAGACTCAAATATTTCAGGTACCCAAAAATTAAGGCTAGAAAAATGTGCGGCGGATTTGCCGGATTTTAGCGGTGATTACTAGAGAAGGTGCGAGGATGCTACAGTTAAAAGGGCGGGCCTCTGAGCCGCTTCGTTCTCCTTTCGTAGAAAAAAGTCTGTTTTGGAAGATCAAAATGACCATTTTTTGAAATTTTGCCGGTCTGTCCCGTCCAAACGCAGGGGGATAGAGAGTTGTCCTTAATATTGGAGATAGAGTTCGACGAGCTGTATTCAACGCACTCATCGGCTTTGTCGTCACTACACGTAGTGCGGAGTTATGGCGGAAAGAAAGTCGGCGAAAGTCTCGAAAATCAGAATCAGAAGGGTGGTTTAAACCCTTCCCCTTTTTTTCTCGAAAATCAGAAAGTGTTCGCGATTGCCATTTTGATGCTATCGTGTAAGAAGCAAGTGGATGGGGAATACAGGGCCGCGTCCCGTTCCTCGGTATGGCCATTATTTCCGGAATTAGAGACTCAAATATTTCAGGTACCCAAAAATTAAGGCTAGAAAAAAGTGCGGCGGATTTGCCGGATTTTAGCGGTGATTACTAGGGAAGATGCGAGGATGCTACAGTTAAAATGGCGGGCCTCTGAGCCGCTTCGTTCTCCTTGTGTAGAAAAAAGGCTGTTTTGGAAGGTCAAAATGACCATTTTTTGAAATTTTGCCGTTCTGTCCCGTCCAAACGCAGGGGGATAGAGAGTTGTCCTTTATACTGGAGATAGAGTTCGACGAGCTGTATTCAACGCACTCATCGGCTTTGTCGTCACTACACGTAGTGCGGAGTTATGGCGGAAAGAAAGTCGGCGGAAGGGTGGTTTAAACCCTTCCCCTTTTTTTTCTCGAAAATCAGAAAGTGTTCGCGATTGCCATTTTGATGCTATCGTGTAAGAAGCAAGTGGAGGGGGAATACAGGGCCGCATCCCGTTCCTCGGTATGGCCATTATTTCCGGAATTAGAGACTCAAATATTTCAGGTACCCAAAAATTAAGGCTAGAAAAAAGTGCGGCGGATTTGCCGGATTTTAGCGGTGATTACTAGAGAAGATGCGAGGATGCTACAGTTAAAATGGCGGGCCTCTGAGCCGCTTCGTTCTCCTTGTGTAGAAAAAAGTCTGTTTTGGAATGTCAAAATGATCATTTTTTGAAATTTTGCCGGTCTGTCCCGTCCAAACGCAGGGGGATAGAGAGTTGTCCTTTATACTGGAGGTAGAGTTCGACGAGCTGTATGCAACGCACTCATCGACTTTGTCGTCACTACACGTAGTGCGGAGTTATGGCGGAAAGAATGTCGGCGGAAGGGCCCTTCCCCTTTTTTTCTCGAAAATCAGAAAGTGTTCGCGATTGCCATTTTGATGCTATCGTGTAAGAAGCAAGTGGAGGAGGAATACAGGGCCGAATCCCGTTCCTCGGTATGGCCATTATTTCCGGAATTAGAGACTCATATATTTCAGGTACCCAAAAATTAAGGCTAGAAAAAAGTGCGGCGGATTTGCCGGATTTTAGCGGTGATTACTAGAGAAGGTGCGAGGATGCTACAGTTAAAAGGGCGGGCCTCTGAGCCGCTTCGTTCTCCTTTCGTAGAAAAAAGTCTGTTTTGGAAGGTCAAAATGACCATTTTTTGAAATTTTGCCGGTCTGTCCCGTCCAAACGCAGGGGGATAGAGAGTTGTCCTTATAAACTGGAGATAGATTTCGACGAGCTGTATTCAACGCACTCATCGGCTTTGTCGTCACTACACGTAGTGCGGAGTTATGGCGGAAAGAAAGTCGGCGGAAGGGTGGTTTAAACCCTTCCCCTTTTTTTCTCGAAAATCAGAAAGTGTTCGCGATTGACATTTTGATGCTATCGTGTAAGAAGCAAGTGGAGGGGGAATACAGGGCCGCATCCCGTTCCTCGGTATGGCCATTATTTCCGGAATTAGAGACTCAAATATTTCAGGTACCCAAAAATTAAGGCTAGAAAAAAGTGCGGCGGATTTGCCGGATTTTAGCGGTGATTACTAGAGAAGGTGCGAGGATGCTACAGTTTAAAGGGCGGGCCTCTGAGCCGCTTCGTTCTCCTTGTGTAGAAAAAAGTCTGTTTTGGAAGGTCAAAAAGACCATTTTTTGAAATTTTGCCGGTCTGTCCCGTCCAAACGCAGGGGGATAGAGAGTTGTCCTTTATACTGGAGATAGAGTTCGACCAGCTGTATTCAACGCACTCATCGGCTTTGTCGTCACTACACGTAGTGCGGAGTTATGGCGGAAAGAGAGTCGGCGGAAGGGCCCTTCCCCTTTTTTTCTCGAAAATCAGAAAGTGTTCGCGATTGCCATTTTGTTGCTATTGTGTAAGAAGCAAGTGGAGGGGGAATACAGGTCCGCATCCCGTTCCTCGGTATGGCCATTATTTCCGGAATTAGAGACTCAAATATTTCAGGTACCCAAAAATTAAGGCTAGAAAAAAGTGCGGCGGATTTGCCGGATTTTAGCGGTGATTACTAGAGAAGATGCGAGGATGCTACAGTTAAAATGGCGGGCCTCTGAGCCGCTTCGTTCTCCTTTCGTAGAAAAAAGTCTGTTCTGCAAGGTCAAAATGACCATTTTTTGAAATTTTGCCGTTCTGTCCCGTCCAAACGCAGGGGGATAGAGAGTTGTCCTTAATATTGGAGATAGAGTTCGACGAGCTGTATTCAACGCACTCATCGGCTTTGTCGTCACTACACGTAGTGCGGAGTTATGGCGGAAAGTCGGCGGAAGGGTGGTTTAAACCCTTCCCCTTTTTTTCTCGAAAATCAGAAAGTGTTCGCGATTGCCATTTTGATGCTATCGTGTAAGAAGCAAGTGGAGGGGGAATACAGGGCCGCATCCCGTTCCTCGGTATGGCCATTATTTCCGGAATTAGAGACTCAAATATTTCAGGTACCCAAAAATTAAGGCTAGAAAAATGTGCGGCGGATTTGCCGGATTTTAGCGGTGATTACTAGAGAAGGTGCGAGGATGCTACAGTTAAAAGGGCGGGCCTCTGAGCCGCTTCGTTCTCCTTTCGTAGAAAAAAGTCTGTTTTGGAAGATCAAAATGACCATTTTTTGAAATTTTGCCGGTCTGTCCCGTCCAAACGCAGGGGGATAGAGAGTTGTCCTTAATATTGGAGATAGAGTTCGACGAGCTGTATTCAACGAACTCATCGGCTTTGTCGTCACTACACGTAGTGCGGAGTTATGGCGGAAAGAAAGTCGGCGAAAGTCTCGAAAATCAGAATCAGAAGGGTGGTTTAAACCCTTCCCCTTTTTTTCTCGAAAATCAGAAAGTGTTCGCGATTGCCATTTTGATGCTATCGTGTAAGAAGCAAGTGGAGGGGGAATACAGGGCCGCATCCCGTTCCTCGGTATGGCCATTATTTCCGGAATTAGAGACTCAAATATTTCAGGTACCCAAAAATTAAGGCTAGAAAAAAGTGTGGCGGATTTGCCGGATTTTAGCGGTGATTACTAGGGAAGATGCGAGGATGCTACAGTTAAAATGGCGGGCCTCTGAGCCGCTTCGTTCTCCTTGTGTAGAAAAAAGTCTGTTTTGGAAGGTCAAAATGACCATTTTTTGAAATTTTGCCGGTCTGTCCCGTCCAAACGCAGGGGGATAGAGAGTTGTCCTTTATACTGGAGATAGAGTTCGACGAGCTGTATTCAACGCACTCATCGGCTTTGTCGTCACTACACGTAGTGCGGAGTTATGGCGGAAAGAAAGTCGGCGGAAGGGTGGTTTAAACCCTTCCCCTTTTTTTCTCGAAATTCAGAAAGTGTTCGCGATTGCCATTTTGATGCTATCGTGTAAGAAGCAAGTGGAGGGGGAATACAGGGCCGCATCCCGTTCCTCGGTATGGCCATTATTTCCGGAATTAGAGACTCAAATATTTCAGGTACCCAAAAATTAAGGCTAGAAAAAAGTGCGGCGGATTTGCCGGATTTTAGCGGTGATTACTAGAGAAGATGCGAGGATGCTACAGTTATAATTTCGGGCCTCTGAGCCGCTTCGTTCTCCTTGTGTAGAAAAAAGTCTGTTCTGGAAGGTCAAAATGACCATTTTTTGAAATTTTGCCGTTCTGTCCCGTCCAAACGCAGGGGGATAGAGAGTTGTCCTTTATACTGGAGATAGAGTTCGACGAGCTGTATTCAACGCACTCATCGGCTTTGTCGTCACTACACGTAGTGCGGAGTTATGGCGGAAAGAAAGTCGGCGGAAGGGTGGTTTAAACCCTTCCCCTTTTTTTTCTCGAAAATCAGAAAGTGTTCGCGATTGCCATTTTGATGCTATCGTGTAAGAAGCAAGTGGAGGGGGAATACAGGGCCGCATCCCGTTCCTCGGTATGGCCATTATTTCCGGAATTAGAGACTCAAATATTTCAGGTACCCAAAAATTAAGGCTAGAAAAAAGTGCGGCGGATTTGCCGGATTTTAGCGGTGATTACTAGAGAAGATGCGAGGATGCTACAGTTAAAATGGCGGGCCTCTGAGCCGCTTCGTTCTCCTTGTGTAGAAAAAAGTCTGTTTTGGAATGTCAAAATGATCATTTTTTGAAATTTTGCCGGTCTGTCCCGTCCAAACGCAGGGGGATAGAGAGTTGTCCTTTATACTGGAGATAGAGTTCGACGAGCTGTATGCAACGCACTCATCGACTTTGTCGTCAGTACACGTAGTGCGGAGTTATGGCGGAAAGAATGTCGGCGGAAGGGCCCTTCCCCTTTTTTTCTCGAAAATCAGAAAGTGTTCGCGATTGCCATTTTGATGCTATCGTGTAAGAAGCAAGTGGAGGAGGAATACAGGGCCGAATCCCGTTCCTCGGTATGGCCATTATTTCCGGAATTAGAGACTCATATATTTCAGGTACCCAAAAATTAAGGCTAGAAAAAAGTGCGGCGGATTTGCCGGATTTTAGCGGTGATTACTAGAGAAGGTGCGAGGATGCTACAGTTAAAAGGGCGGGCCTCTGAGCCGCTTCGTTCTCCTTTCGTAGAAAAAAGTCTGTTTTGGAAGGTCAAAATGACCATTTTTTGAAATTTTGCCGGTCTGTCCCGTCCAAACGCAGGGGGATAGAGAGTTGTCCTTATAAACTGGAGATAGAGTTCGACGAGCTGTATTCAAAGCACTCATCGGCTTTGTCGTCACTACACGTAGTGCGGAGATATGGCGGAAAGAAAGTCGAAAATCAGAAAGTGTTCGCGATTGCCACTTTGATGCTATCGTGTGAGAAGCAAGTGGAGGGGAATACAGGGCCGCATCCCGTTCCTCGGTATGGCCATTATTTCCGGAATTAGAGACTCAAATATTTCAGGTACCCAAAAATTAAATCTAGAAAAAAGTGCGGCGGATTTGCCGGATTTTAGCGGTGATTACTAGAGAAGGTGCGAGGATGTTACAGTTAAAAGGGCGGGCCTCTGAGCCGCTTCGTTCTCCTTGTGTAGAAAAAAGTCTGTTTTGGAAGGTCAAAATGACCATTTTTTGAAATTTTGCCGGTCTGTCCCGTCCAAACGCAGGGGGATAGAGAGTTGTCCTTTATACTGGAGATAGAGTTCTACGAGCTGTATTCAACGCACTCATCGGCTTTGTCGTCACTACTCGTAGTGCGGAGTTATGGCGGAAAGAAAGTCGGCGGAAGGGTGGTTTAAACCCTTCCCCTTTTTTTCTCGAAATTCAGAAAGTGTTCGCGATTGCCATTTTGATGCAATCGTGTAAGAAGCAAGTGGAGGGGGAATACAGGGCCGCATCCCGTTCCTCGGTATGGCCATTATTTCCGGAATTAGAGACTCAAATATTTCAGGTACCCAAAAATTAAGGCTAGAAAAAAGTGCGGCGGATTTGCCGGATTTTAGCGGTGATTACTAGAGAAGATGCGAGGATGCTACAGTTATAATTTCGGGCCTCTGAGCCGCTTCGTTCTCCTTGTGTAGAAAAAAGTCTGTTCTGGAAGGTCAAAATGACCATTTTTTGAAATTTTGCCGTTCTGTCCCGTCCAAACGCAGGGGGATAGAGAGTTGTCCTTAATATTGGAGATAGAGTTCGACGAGCTGTATTCAACGCACTCATCGGCTTTGTCGTCACTACACGTAGTGCGGAGTTATGGCGGAAAGTCGGCGGAAGGGTGGTTTAAACCCTTCCCCTTTTTTTCTCGAAAATCAGAAAGTGTTCGCGATTGCCATTTTGATGCTATCGTGTAAGAAGCAAGTGGAGGGGGAATACAGGGCCGCATCCCGTTCCTCGGTATGGCCATTATTTCCGGAATTAGAGACTCAAATATTTCAGGTACCCAAAAATTAAGGCTAGAAAAATGTGCGGCGGATTTGCCGGATTTTAGCGGTGATTACTAGAGAAGGTGCGAGGATGCTACAGTTAAAAGGGCGGGCCTCTGAGCCGCTTCGTTCTCCTTTCGTAGAAAAAAGTCTGTTTTGGAAGATCAAAATGACCATTTTTTGAAATTTTGCCGGTCTGTCCCGTCCAAACGCAGGGGGATAGAGAGTTGTCCTTAATATTGGAGATAGAGTTCGACGAGCTGTATTCAACGAACTCATCGGCTTTGTCGTCACTACACGTAGTGCGGAGTTATGGCGGAAAGAAAGTCGGCGAAAGTCTCGAAAATCAGAATCAGAAGGGTGGTTTAAACCCTTCCCCTTTTTTTCTCGAAAATCAGAAAGTGTTCGCGATTGCCATTTTGATGCTATCGTGTAAGAAGCAAGTGGAGGGGGAATACAGGGCCGCATCCCGTTCCTCGGTATGGCCATTATTTCCGGAATTAGAGACTCAAATATTTCAGGTACCCAAAAATTAAGGCTAGAAAAAAGTGCGGCGGATTTGCCGGATTTTAGCGGTGATTACTAGGGAAGATGCGAGGATGCTACAGTTAAAATGGCGGGCCTCTGAGCCGCTTCGTTCTCCTTGTGTAGAAAAAAGTCTGTTTTGGAAGGTCAAAATGACCATTTTTTGAAATTTTGCCGGTCTGTCCCGTCCAAACGCAGGGGGATAGAGAGTTGTCCTTTATACTGGAGATAGAGTTCGACGAGCTGTATTCAACGCACTCATCGGCTTTGTCGTCACTACACGTAGTGCGGAGTTATGGCGGAAAGAAAGTCGGCGGAAGGGTGGTTTAAACCCTTCCCCTTTTTTTCTCGAAATTCAGAAAGTGTTCGCGATTGCCATTTTGATGCTATCGTGTAAGAAGCAAGTGGAGGGGGAATACAGGGCCGCATCCCGTTCCTCGGTATGGCCATTATTTCCGGAATTAGAGACTCAAATATTTCAGGTACCCAAAAATTAAGGCTAGAAAAAAGTGCGGCGGATTTGCCGGATTTTAGCGGTGATTACTAGAGAAGATGCGAGGATGCTACAGTTATAATTTCGGGCCTCTGAGCCGCTTCGTTCTCCTTGTGTAGAAAAAAGTCTGTTCTGGAAGGTCAAAATGACCATTTTTTGAAATTTTGCCGTTCTGTCCCGTCCAAACGCAGGGGGATAGAGAGTTGTCCTTTATACTGGAGATAGAGTTCGACGAGCTGTATTCAACGCACTCATCGGCTTTGTCGTCACTACACGTAGTGCGGAGTTATGGCGGAAAGAAAGTCGGCGGAAGGGTGGTTTAAACCCTTCCCCTTTTTTTTCTCGAAAATCAGAAAGTGTTCGCGATTGCCATTTTGATGCTATCGTGTAAGAAGCAAGTGGAGGGGGAATACAGGGCCGCATCCCGTTCCTCGGTATGGCCATTATTTCCGGAATTAGAGACTCAAATATTTCAGGTACCCAAAAATTAAGGCTAGAAAAAAGTGCGGCGGATTTGCCGGATTTTAGCGGTGATTACTAGAGAAGATGCGAGGATGCTACAGTTAAAATGGCGGGCCTCTGAGCCGCTTCGTTCTCCTTGTGTAGAAAAAAGTCTGTTTTGGAATGTCAAAATGATCATTTTTTGAAATTTTGCCGGTCTGTCCCGTCCAAACGCAGGGGGATAGAGAGTTGTCCTTTATACTGGAGATAGAGTTCGACGAGCTGTATGCAACGCACTCATCGACTTTGTCGTCAGTACACGTAGTGCGGAGTTATGGCGGAAAGAATGTCGGCGGAAGGGCCCTTCCCCTTTTTTTCTCGAAAATCAGAAAGTGTTCGCGATTGCCATTTTGATGCTATCGTGTAAGAAGCAAGTGGAGGAGGAATACAGGGCCGAATCCCGTTCCTCGGTATGGCCATTATTTCCGGAATTAGAGACTCATATATTTCAGGTACCCAAAAATTAAGGCTAGAAAAAAGTGCGGCGGATTTGCCGGATTTTAGCGGTGATTACTAGAGAAGGTGCGAGGATGCTACAGTTAAAAGGGCGGGCCTCTGAGCCGCTTCGTTCTCCTTTCGTAGAAAAAAGTCTGTTTTGGAAGGTCAAAATGACCATTTTTTGAAATTTTGCCGGTCTGTCCCGTCCAAACGCAGGGGGATAGAGAGTTGTCCTTATAAACTGGAGATAGAGTTCGACGAGCTGTATTCAAAGCACTCATCGGCTTTGTCGTCACTACACGTAGTGCGGAGATATGGCGGAAAGAAAGTCGAAAATCAGAAAGTGTTCGCGATTGCCACTTTGATGCTATCGTGTGAGAAGCAAGTGGAGGGGAATACAGGGCCGCATCCCGTTCCTCGGTATGGCCATTATTTCCGGAATTAGAGACTCAAATATTTCAGGTACCCAAAAATTAAATCTAGAAAAAAGTGCGGCGGATTTGCCGGATTTTAGCGGTGATTACTAGAGAAGGTGCGAGGATGTTACAGTTAAAAGGGCGGGCCTCTGAGCCGCTTCGTTCTCCTTGTGTAGAAAAAAGTCTGTTTTGGAAGGTCAAAATGACCATTTTTTGAAATTTTGCCGGTCTGTCCCGTCCAAACGCAGGGGGATAGAGAGTTGTCCTTTATACTGGAGATAGAGTTCTACGAGCTGTATTCAACGCACTCATCGGCTTTGTCGTCACTACTCGTAGTGCGGAGTTATGGCGGAAAGAAAGTCGGCGGAAGGGTGGTTTAAACCCTTCCCCTTTTTTTCTCGAAATTCAGAAAGTGTTCGCGATTGCCATTTTGATGCAATCGTGTAAGAAGCAAGTGGAGGGGGAATACAGGGCCGCATCCCGTTCCTCGGTATGGCCATTATTTCCGGAATTAGAGACTCAAATATTTCAGGTACCCAAAAATTAAGGCTAGAAAAAAGTGCGGCGGATTTGCCGGATTTTAGCGGTGATTACTAGAGAAGATGCGAGGATGCTACAGTTATAATTTCGGGCCTCTGAGCCGCTTCGTTCTCCTTGTGTAGAAAAAAGTCTGTTCTGGAAGGTCAAAATGACCATTTTTTGAAATTTTGCCGTTCTGTCCCGTCCAAACGCAGGGGGATAGAGAGTTGTCCTTAATATTGGAGATAGAGTTCGACGAGCTGTATTCAACGCACTCATCGGCTTTGTCGTCACTACACGTAGTGCGGAGTTATGGCGGAAAGTCGGCGGAAGGGTGGTTTAAACCCTTCCCCTTTTTTTCTCGAAAATCAGAAAGTGTTCGCGATTGCCATTTTGATGCTATCGTGTAAGAAGCAAGTGGAGGGGGAATACAGGGCCGCATCCCGTTCCTCGGTATGGCCATTATTTCCGGAATTAGAGACTCAAATATTTCAGGTACCCAAAAATTAAGGCTAGAAAAATGTGCGGCGGATTTGCCGGATTTTAGCGGTGATTACTAGAGAAGGTGCGAGGATGCTACAGTTAAAAGGGCGGGCCTCTGAGCCGCTTCGTTCTCCTTTCGTAGAAAAAAGTCTGTTTTGGTAGATCAAAATGACCATTTTTTGAAATTTTGCCGGTCTGTCCCGTCCAAACGCAGGGGGATAGAGAGTTGTCCTTAATATTGGAGATAGAGTTCGACGAGCTGTATTCAACGCACTCATCGGCTTTGTCGTCACTACACGTAGTGCGGAGTTATGGCGGAAAGAAAGTCGGCGAAAGTCTCGAAAATCAGAATCAGAAGGGTGGTTTAAACCCTTCCCCTTTTTTTCTCGAAAATCAGAAAGTGTTCGCGATTGCCATTTTGATGCTATCGTGTAAGAAGCAAGTGGAGGGGGAATACAGGGCCGCATCCCGTTCCTCGGTATGGCCATTATTTCCGGAATTAGAGACTCAAATATTTCAGGTACCCAAAAATTAAGGCTAGAAAAAAGTGCGGCGGATTTGCCGGATTTTAGCGGTGATTACTAGGGAAGATGCGAGGATGCTACAGTTAAAATGGCGGGCCTCTGAGCCGCTTCGTTCTCCTTGTGTAGAAAAAAGTCTGTTTTGGAAGGTCAAAATGACCATTTTTTGAAATTTTGCCGGTCTGTCCCGTCCAAACGCAGGGGGATAGAGAGTTGTCCTTTATACTGGAGATAGAGTTCGACGAGCTGTATTCAACGCACTCATCGGCTTTGTCGTCACTACACGTAGTGCGGAGTTATGGCGGAAAGAAAGTCGGCGGAAGGGTGGTTTAAACCCTTCCCCTTTTTTTCTCGAAATTCAGAAAGTGTTCGCGATTGCCATTTTGATGCTATCGTGTAAGAAGCAAGTGGAGGGGGAATACAGGGCCGCATCCCGTTCCTCGGTATGGCCATTATTTCCGGAATTAGAGACTCAAATATTTCAGGTACCCAAAAATTAAAGGCTAGAAAAAAGTGCGGCGGATTTGCCGTATTTTAGCGGTGATTACTAGAGAAGATGCGAGGATGCTACAGTTATAATTTCGGGACTCTGAGCCGCTTCGTTCTCCTTGTGTAGAAAAAAGTCTGTTCTGGAAGGTCAAAATGACCATTTTTTGAAATTTTGCCGTTCTGTCCCGTCCAAACGCAGGGGGATAGAGAGTTGTCCTTTATACTGGAGATAGAGTTCGACGAGCTGTATTCAACGCACTCATCGGCTTTGTCGTCACTACACGTAGTGCGGAGTTATGGCGGAAAGAAAGTCGGCGGAAGGGTGGTTTAAACCCTTCCCCTTTTTTTTCTCGAAAATCAGAAAGTGTTCGCGATTGCCATTTTGATGCTATCGTGTAAGAAGCAAGTGGAGGGGGAATACAGGGCCGCATCCCGTTCCTCGGTATGGCCATTATTTCCGGAATTAGAGACTCAAATATTTCAGGTACCCAAAAATTAAGGCTAGAAAAAAGTGCGGCGGATTTGCCGGATTTTAGCGGTGATTACTAGAGAAGATGCGAGGATGCTACAGTTAAAATGGCGGGCCTCTGAGCCGCTTCGTTCTCCTTGTGTAGAAAAAAGTCTGTTTTGGAATGTCAAAATGATCATTTTTTGAAATTTTGCCGGTCTGTCCCGTCCAAACGCAGGGGGATAGAGAGTTGTCCTTTATACTGGAGATAGAGTTCGACGAGCTGTATGCAACGCACTCATCGACTTTGTCGTCAGTACACGTAGTGCGGAGTTATGGCGGAAAGAATGTCGGCGGAAGGGCCCTTCCCCTTTTTTTCTCGAAAATCAGAAAGTGTTCGCGATTGCCATTTTGATGCTATCGTGTAAGAAGCAAGTGGAGGAGGAATACAGGGCCGAATCCCGTTCCTCGGTATGGCCATTATTTCCGGAATTAGAGACTCATATATTTCAGGTACCCAAAAATTAAGGCTAGAAAAAAGTGCGGCGGATTTGCCGGATTTTAGCGGTGATTACTAGAGAAGGTGCGAGGATGCTACAGTTAAAAGGGCGGGCCTCTGAGCCGCTTCGTTCTCCTTTCGTAGAAAAAAGTCTGTTTTGGAAGGTCAAAATGACCATTTTTTGAAATTTTGCCGGTCTGTCCCGTCCAAACGCAGGGGGATAGAGAGTTGTCCTTATAAACTGGAGATAGAGTTCGACGAGCTGTATTCAAAGCACTCATCGGCTTTGTCGTCACTACACGTAGTGCGGAGATATGGCGGAAAGAAAGTCGAAAATCAGAAAGTGTTCGCGATTGCCACTTTGATGCTATCGTGTGAGAAGCAAGTGGAGGGGGAATACAGGGCCGCATCCCGTTCCTCGGTATGGCCATTATTTCCGGAATTAGAGACTCAAATATTTCAGGTACCCAAAAATTAAATCTAGAAAAAAGTGCGGCGGATTTGCCGGATTTTAGCGGTGATTACTAGAGAAGGTGCGAGGATGTTACAGTTAAAAGGGCGGGCCTCTGAGCCGCTTCGTTCTCCTTGTGTAGAAAAAAGTCTGTTTTGGAATGTCAAAATGATCATTTTTTGAAATTTTGCCGGTCTGTCCCGTCCAAACGCAGGGGGATAGAGAGTTGTCCTTTATACTGGAGATAGAGTTCGACGAGCTGTATGCAACGCACTCATCGACTTTGTCGTCAGTACACGTAGTGCGGAGTTATGGCGGAAAGAATGTCGGCGGAAGGGCCCTTCCCCTTTTTTTCTCGAAAATCAGAAAGTGTTCGCGATTGCCATTTTGATGCTATCGTGTAAGAAGCAAGTGGAGGAGGAATACAGGGCCGAATCCCGTTCCTCGGTATGGCCATTATTTCCGGAATTAGAGACTCATATATTTCAGGTACCCAAAAATTAAGGCTAGAAAAAAGTGCGGCGGATTTGCCGGATTTTAGCGGTGATTACTAGAGAAGGTGCGAGGATGCTACAGTTAAAAGGGCGGGCCTCTGAGCCGCTTCGTTCTCCTTTCGTAGAAAAAAGTCTGTTTTGGAAGGTCAAAATGACCATTTTTTGAAATTTTGCCGGTCTGTCCCGTCCAAACGCAGGGGGATAGAGAGTTGTCCTTATAAACTGGAGATAGAGTTCGACGAGCTGTATTCAAAGCACTCATCGGCTTTGTCGTCACTACACGTAGTGCGGAGATATGGCGGAAAGAAAGTCGAAAATCAGAAAGTGTTCGCGATTGCCACTTTGATGCTATCGTGTGAGAAGCAAGTGGAGGGGGAATACAGGGCCGCATCCCGTTCCTCGGTATGGCCATTATTTCCGGAATTAGAGACTCAAATATTTCAGGTACCCAAAAATTAAATCTAGAAAAAAGTGCGGCGGATTTGCCGGATTTTAGCGGTGATTACTAGAGAAGGTGCGAGGATGTTACAGTTAAAAGGGCGGGCCTCTGAGCCGCTTCGTTCTCCTTGTGTAGAAAAAAGTCTGTTTTGGAAGGTCAAAATGACCATTTTTTGAAATTTTGCCGGTCTGTCCCGTCCAAACGCAGGGGGATAGAGAGTTGTCCTTTATATTGGAGATAGAGTTCTACGAGCTGTATTCAACGCACTCATCGGCTTTGTCGTCACTACACGTAGTGCGGAGTTATGGCGGAAAGAAAGTCGGCGGAAGGGTGGTTTAAACCCTTCCCCTTTTTTTCTCGAAATTCAGAAAGTGTTCGCGATTGCCATTTTGATGCTATCGTGTAAGAAGCAAGTGGAGGGGGAATACAGGGCCGCATCCCGTTCCTCGGTATGGCCATTATTTCCGGAATTAGAGACTCAAATATTTCAGGTACCCAAAAATTAAGGCTAGAAAAAAGTGCGGCGGATTTGCCGGATTTTAGCGGTGATTACTAGAGAAGATGCGAGGATGCTACAGTTATAATTTCGGGCCTCTGAGCCGCTTCGTTCTCCTTGTGTAGAAAAAAGTCTGTTCTGGAAGGTCAAAATGACCATTTTTTGAAATTTTGCCGTTCTGTCCCGTCCAAACGCAGGGGGATAGAGAGTTGTCCTTAATATTGGAGATAGAGTTCGACGAGCTGTATTCAACGCACTCATCGGCTTTGTCGTCACTACACGTAGTGCGGAGTTATGGCGGAAAGTCGGCGGAAGGGTGGTTTAAACCCTTCCCCTTTTTTTCTCGAAAATCAGAAAGTGTTCGCGATTGCCATTTTGATGCTATCGTGTAAGAAGCAAGTGGAGGGGGAATACAGGGCCGCATCCCGTTCCTCGGTATGGCCATTATTTCCGGAATTAGAGACTCAAATATTTCAGGTACCCAAAAATTAAGGCTAGAAAAATGTGCGGCGGATTTGCCGGATTTTAGCGGTGATTACTAGAGAAGGTGCGAGGATGCTACAGTTAAAAGGGCGGGCCTCTGAGCCGCTTCGTTCTCCTTTCGTAGAAAAAAGTCTGTTTTGGAAGATCAAAATGACCATTTTTTGAAATTTTGCCGGTCTGTCCCGTCCAAACGCAGGGGGATAGAGAGTTGTCCTTAATATTGGAGATAGAGTTCGACGAGCTGTATTCAACGCACTCATCGGCTTTGTCGTCACTACACGTAGTGCGGAATTATGGCGGAAAGAAAGTCGGCGAAAGTCTCGAAAATCAGAATCAGAAGGGTGGTTTAAACCCTTCCCCTTTTTTTCTCGAAAATCAGAAAGTGTTCGCGATTGCCATTTTGATGCTATCGTGTAAGAAGCAAGTGGAGGGGGAATACAGGGCCGCATCCCGTTCCTCGGTATGGCCATTATTTCCGGAATTAGAGACTCAAATATTTCAGGTACCCAAAAATTAAGGCTAGAAAAAAGTGCGGCGGATTTGCCGGATTTTAGCGGTGATTACTAGGGAAGATGCGAGGATGCTACAGTTAAAATGGCGGGCCTCTGAGCCGCTTCGTTCTCCTTGTGTAGAAAAAAGTCTGTTTTGGAAGGTCAAAATGACCATTTTTTGAAATTTTGCCGGTCTCTCCCGTCCAAACGCAGGGGGATAGAGAGTTGTCCTTTATACTGGAGATAGAGTTCGACGAGCTGTATTCAACGCACTCATCGGCTTTGTCGTCACTACACGTAGTGCGGAGTTATGGCGGAAAGAAAGTCGGCGGAAGGGTGGTTTAAACCCTTCCCCTTTTTTTCTCGAAATTCAGAAAGTGTTCGCGATTGCCATTTTGATGCTATCGTGTAAGAAGCAAGTGGAGGGGGAATACAGGGCCGCATCCCGTTCCTCGGTATGGCCATTATTTCCGGAATTAGAGACTCAAATATTTCAGGTACCCAAAAATTAAGGCTAGAAAAAAGTGCGGCGGATTTGCCGGATTTTAGCGGTGATTACTAGAGAAGATGCGAGGATGCTACAGTTATAATTTCGGGACTCTGAGCCGCTTCGTTCTCCTTGTGTAGAAAAAAGTCTGTTCTGGAAGGTCAAAATGACCATTTTTTGAAATTTTGCCGTTCTGTCCCGTCCAAACGCAGGGGGATAGAGAGTTGTCCTTTATACTGGAGATAGAGTTCGACGAGCTGTATTCAACGCACTCATCGGCTTTGTCGTCACTACACGTAGTGCGGAGTTATGGCGGAAAGAAAGTCGGCGGAAGGGTGGTTTAAACCCTTCCCCTTTTTTTTCTCGAAAATCAGAAAGTGTTCGCGATTGCCATTTTGATGCTATCGTGTAAGAAGCAAGTGGAGGGGGAATACAGGGCCGCATCCCGTTCCTCGGTATGGCCATTATTTCCGGAATTAGAGACTCAAATATTTCAGGTACCCAAAAATTAAGGCTAGAAAAAAGTGCGGCGGATTTGCCGGATTTTAGCGGTGATTACTAGAGAAGATGCGAGGATGCTACAGTTAAAATGGCGGGCCTCTGAGCCGCTTCGTTCTCCTTGTGTAGAAAAAAGTCTGTTTTGGAATGTCAAAATGATCATTTTTTGAAATTTTGCCGGTCTGTCCCGTCCAAACGCAGGGGGATAGAGAGTTGTCCTTTATACTGGAGATAGAGTTCGACGAGCTGTATGCAACGTACTCATCGACTTTGTCGTCAGTACACGTAGTGCGGAGTTATGGCGGAAAGAATGTCGGCGGAAGGGCCCTTCCCCTTTTTTTCTCGAAAATCAGAAAGTGTTCGCGATTGCCATTTTGATGCTATCGTGTAAGAAGCAAGTGGAGGAGGAATACAGGGCCGAATCCCGTTCCTCGGTATGGCCATTATTTCCGGAATTAGAGACTCATATATTTCAGGTACCCAAAAATTAAGGCTAGAAAAAAGTGCGGCGGATTTGCCGGATTTTAGCGGTGATTACTAGAGAAGGTGCGAGGATGCTACAGTTAAAAGGGCGGGCCTCTGAGCCGCTTCGTTCTCCTTTCGTAGAAAAAAGTCTGTTTTGGAAGGTCAAAATGACCATTTTTTGAAATTTTGCCGGTCTGTCCCGTCCAAACGCAGGGGGATAGAGAGTTGTCCTTATAAACTGGAGATAGAGTTCGACGAGCTGTATTCAAAGCACTCATCGGCTTTGTCGTCACTACACGTAGTGCGGAGATATGGCGGAAAGAAAGTCGAAAATCAGAAAGTGTTCGCGATTGCCACTTTGATGCTATCGTGTGAGAAGCAAGTGGAGGGGGAATACAGGGCCGCATCCCGTTCCTCGGTATGGCCATTATTTCCGGAATTAGAGACTCAAATATTTCAGGTACCCAAAAATTAAATCTAGAAAAAAGTGCGGCGGATTTGCCGGATTTTAGCGGTGATTACTAGAGAAGGTGCGAGGATGTTACAGTTAAAAGGGCGGGCCTCTGAGCCGCTTCGTTCTCCTTGTGTAGAAAAAAGTCTGTTTTGGAAGGTCAAAATGACCATTTTTTGAAATTTTGCCGGTCTGTCCCGTCCAAACGCAGGGGGATAGAGAGTTGTCCTTTATACTGGAGATAGAGTTCTACGAGCTGTATTCAACGCACTCATCGGCTTTGTCGTCACTACACGTAGTGCGGAGTTATGGCGGAAAGAAAGTCGGCGGAAGGGTGGTTTAAACCCTTCCCCTTTTTTTCTCGAAATTCAGAAAGTGTTCGCGATTGCCATTTTGATGCTATCGTGTAAGAAGCAAGTGGAGGGGGAATACAGGGCCGCATCCCGTTCCTCGGTATGGCCATTATTTCCGGAATTAGAGACTCAAATATTTCAGGTACCCAAAAATTAAGGCTAGAAAAAAGTGCGGCGGATTTGCCGGATTTTAGCGGTGATTACTAGAGAAGATGCGAGGATGCTACAGTTATAATTTCGGGCCTCTGAGCCGCTTCGTTCTCCTTGTGTAGAAAAAAGTCTGTTCTGGAAGGTCAAAATGACCATTTTTTGAAATTTTGCCGTTCTGTCCCGTCCAAACGCAGGGGGATAGAGAGTTGTCCTTTATACTGGAGATAGAGTTCGACGAGCTGTATTCAACGCACTCATCGGCTTTGTCGTCACTACACGTAGTGCGGAGTTATGGCGGAAAGAAAGTCGGCGGAAGGGTGGTTTAAACCCTTCCCCTTTTTTTTCTCGAAAATCAGAAAGTGTTCGCGATTGCCATTTTGATGCTATCGTGTAAGAAGCAAGTGGAGGGGGAATACAGGGCCGCATCCCGTTCCTCGGTATGGCCATTATTTCCGGAATTAGAGACTCAAATATTTCAGGTACCCAAAAATTAAGGCTAGAAAAAAGTGCGGCGGATTTGCCGGATTTTAGCGGTGATTACTAGAGAAGATGCGAGGATGCTACAGTTAAAATGGCGGGCCTCTGAGCCGCTTCGTTCTCCTTGTGTAGAAAAAAGTCTGTTTTGGAATGTCAAAATGATCATTTTTTGAAATTTTGCCGGTCTGTCCCGTCCAAACGCAGGGGGATAGAGAGTTGTCCTTTATACTGGAGATAGAGTTCGACGAGCTGTATGCAACGCACTCATCGACTTTGTCGTCAGTACACGTAGTGCGGAGTTATGGCGGAAAGAATGTCGGCGGAAGGGCCCTTCCCCTTTTTTTCTCGAAAATCAGAAAGTGTTCGCGATTGCCATATTGATGCTATCGTGTAAGAAGCAAGTGGAGGAGGAATACAGGGCCGAATCCCGTTCCTCGGTATGGCCATTATTTCCGGAATTAGAGACTCATATATTTCAGGTACCCAAAAATTAAGGCTAGAAAAAAGTGCGGCGGATTTGCCGGATTTTAGCGGTGATTACTAGAGAAGGTGCGAGGATGCTACAGTTAAAAGGGCGGGCCTCTGAGCCGCTTCGTTCTCCTTTCGTAGAAAAAAGTCTGTTTTGGAAGGTCAAAATGACCATTTTTTGAAATTTTGCCGGTCTGTCCCGTCCAAACGCAGGGGGATAGAGAGTTGTCCTTATAAACTGGAGATAGAGTTCGAGGAGCTGTATTCAAAGCACTCATCGGCTTTGTCGTCACTACACGTAGTGCGGAGTTATGGCGGAAAGAACGTCGGCTTCCCCTTTTTTTCTCGAAAATCAGAAAGTGTTCGCGATTGCCATTTTGATGCTATCGTGTAAGAAGCAAGTGGAGGGGGAATACAGGGCCGCATCCCGTTCCTCGGTATGGCCATTTTTTCCGGAATTAGAGACTCAAATATTTCAGGTACCCAAAAATTAAGGCTAGAAAAAAGTGCGGCGGATTTGCCGGATTTTAGCGGTGATTACTAGAGAAGATGCGAGGATGCTACAGTTATAATGGCGGGCCTCTGAGCCGCTTCGTTCTCCTTGTGTAGAAAAAAGTCTGTTCTGGAAGGTCAAAATGACCATTATTTGAAAATTTGCCGGTCTGTCCCGTCCAAACGCAGGGTGATAGAGAGTTGTCCTTTATACTGGAGATAGAGTTCGACGAGCTATATTCAACGCACTCATCGGCTTTGTCGTCACTGCACGTAGTGCGGAGTTATGGCGGAAAGAAAGTCGGCGGAAGGGTGGTTTAAACCCTTCCACTTTTTTTCTCGAAAATCAGAAAGTGTTCGCGATAGCCATTTTGATGCTATCGTGTAAGAAGCAAGTGGAGGGGGAATACAGGGCCGCATTCCGTTCCTCGGTATGGCCATTATTTCCGGAATTAGAGACTCAAATATTTCAGGTACCCAAAAATTAAGGCTAGAAAAAAGTGCGGCGGATTTGCCGGATTTTAGCGGTGATTACTAGAGAAGGTGCGAGGATGCTACAGTTAAAATGGCGGGCCTCTGAGCCGCTTCGTTCTCCTTGTGTAGAAAAAAGTCTGTTTTGGAAGGTCAAAATGACCATTTTTTGAAATTTTGCCGGTCTGTACCGTCCAAACGCAGGGGGATAGAGAGTTGTCCTTTATACTGGAGATAGAGTTCGACGAGCTGTATTCAACGCACTCATCGGCTGTGTCGTCACTACACGTAGTGCGGAGTTATGGCGGAAAGAAAGTCGGCGGAAGGGTGAAGTGCTCGCGATTGCCATTTTGATGCTATCGTGTAAGAAGCAAGTGGAGGGGGGATACAGGGCCGCATCCCGTTCCTCGGTATGGCCATTATTTCCGGAATTAGAGACTCAAATATTTCAGGTACCCTAAAATTAAGGCTAGAAAAAAGTGCGGCGGATTTGCCGGATTTTAGCGGTGATTACTAGAGAAGGTGCGAGGATGCTACAGTTAAAAGGGCGGGCCTCTGAGCCGCATCGTTCTCCTTGTGTAGAAAAAAGTCTGTTTTGGAAGGTCATATAGACCATTTTTTGAAATTTTGCCGGTCTTTCCCGTCCAAACGCAGGGGGATAGAGAGTTGTCCTTTATACTGGAGATAGAGTTCGACGAGCTGTATTCAACGCACTCATCGGCTTTGTCGTCACTACACGTAGTGCGGAGATATGGCGGAAAGAAAGTCGCCTCTGAGCCGCTTCGTTCTCCTTGTGTAGAAAAAAGTCTGTTTTGGAAGGTCAAAATGACCATTTTTTGAAATTTTGCCTGTCTGTCCCGTACAAACGCAGGGGGATAGAAAGTTGTCCTTTATACTGGAGATAGAGTTCGACGAGCTGTATTCAACGCACTCATCGGCTTTGTCGTCACTACACGTAGTGCGGAGTTATGGCGGAAAGAATGTCGGCGGAAGGGTGGTTTAAACCCTTCCCCTTTTTTTCTCGAAAATCAGAAAGTGTTCGCGATTGCCATTTTGATGCTATCGTGTAAGAAGCAAGTGGAGGGGGAATACAGGGCCGCATCCCGTTCCTCGGTATGGCCATTATTTCCGGAATTAAAGACTCAAATATTTCAGGTACCCAAAAATTAAGGCTAGAAAAAAGTGCGGCGGATTTGCCGGTTTTTAGCGGTGATTACTAGAGAAGGTGCGAGGATGCTACAGTTAAAAGGGCGGGCCTCTGAGCCGCATCGTTCTCCTTGTGTAGAAAAAAGTCTGTTTTGGAAGGTCAAAAAGACCATTTTTTGAAAATTTGCCGGTCTGTCCCGTCCAAACGCAGGGGGATAGAGAGTTGTCCTTTATACTGGAGATAGAGTTCGACGAGCTGTATTCAACGCACTCATCGGCTTTGTCGTCACTACACGTAGTGCGGAGATATGGCGGAAAGAAAGTCGAAAATCAGAAAGTGTTCGCGATTGCCATTTTGATGCTATCGTGTGAGAAGCAAGTGGAGGGGGGATACAGGGCCGCATCCCGTTCCTCGGTATGGCCATTATTTAAGGAATTAGAGACTCAAATATTTCAGGTACCCAAAAATTAAGGCTATAAAAAAGTGCGGCGGATTTGCCGGATTTTAGCGGTGATTACTAGAAAAGATGCGAGGATGCTACAGTTAAAATGGCGGGCCTCTGAGCCGCATCGTTCTCCTTGTGTAGAAAAAAGTCTGTTCTGGAAGGTCAAAATGACCATTTTTTGAAATTTTGCCGTTCTGTCCCGTCCAAACGCAGGGGGATAGAGAGTTGTCCTTTATACTGGAGATAGAGTTCGACGAGCTGTATTCAACGCACTCATCGGCTTTGTCGTCACTACACGTAGTGCGGAGTTATGGCGGAAAGAAAGTCGGCGGAAGGGTGGATTAAACCCTTCCCCTTTTTTTCTCGAAAATCAGAAAGTGTTCGCGATTGCCATTTTGATGCTATCGTGTAAGAAGCAAGTGGAGGGGGAATACAGGGCCGCATCCCGTTCCTCGGTATGGCCATTATTTCCGGAATTAGAGACTCAAATATTTCAGGTACCCAAAAATTAAGGCTAGAAAAAAGTGCGGCGGATTTGCCGGATTTTAGCGGTGATTACTAGAGAAGGTGCGAGGATGCTACAGTTAAAAGGGCGGGCCTCTGAGCCGCATCGTTCTCCTTGTGTAGAAAAAAGTCTGTTTTGGAAGGTCATATAGACCATTTTTTGAAATTTTGCCGGTCTGTCCCGTCCAAACGCAGGGGGATAGAGAGTTGTCCTTTATACTGGAGATAGAGTTCGACGAGCTGTATTCAACGCACTTATCGGCTTTGTCGTCGCTACACGTAGTGCGGAGATATGGCGGAAAGAATGTCGAAAATCAGAAAGTGTTCGCGATTGCCACTTTGATGCTATCGTGTGAGAAGCAAGTGGAGGGGGAATACAGGGCCGCATCCCGTTCCTCGGTATGGCCATTATTTCCGGAATTAGAGACTCAAATATTTCAGGTACCCAAAAATTAAAGCTAGAAAAAAGTGCGGCGGATTTGCCGGATTTTAGCGGTGATTACTAGAGAAGGTGCGAGGATGTTACAGTTAATAGGGCGGGCCTCTGAGCCGCTTCGTTCTCCTTGTGTAGAAAAAAGTCTGTTTTGGAAGGTCAAAATGACCATTTTTTGAAATTTTGCCGGTCTGTCCCGTCCAAACGCAGGGGGATAGAGAGTTGTCCTTTATACTGGATATAGAGTTCCAGGAGCTGTATTCAACGCACGCATCGGCTTTGTCGTCACTACACGTAGTGCGGAGTTATGGCGGAAAGAACGTCGGCTTCCCCTTTTTTTCTCGAAAATCAGAAAGTGTTCGCGATTGCCATTTTGATGCTATCGTGTAAGAAGCAAGTGGAGGGGGAATACAGGGCCGCATCCCGTTCCTCGGTATGGCCATTATTTCCGGAATTAGAGACTCAAAAAATTCAGGTACCCAAAAATTAAGGCTAGAAAAAAGTGCGGCGGATTTGCCGGATTTTAGCGGTGATTACTAGAGAAGATGCGAGGATGCTACAGTTATAATGGCGGGCCTCTGAGCCGCTTCGTTCTCCTTGTGTAGAAAAAAGTCTGTTCTGGAAGGTCAAAATGACCATTATTTGAAAATTTGCCGGTCTGTCCCGTCCAAACGCAGGGTGATAGAGAGTTGTCCTTTATACTGGAGATAGAGTTCGACGAGCTATATTCAACGCACTCATCGGCTTTGTCGTCACTGCACGTAGTGCGGAGTTATGGCGGAAAGAAAGTCGGCGGAAGGGTGGTTTAAACCCTTCCCCTTTTTTTCTCGAAAATCAGAAAGTGTTCGCGATAGCCATTTTGATGCTATCGTGTAAGAAGCAAGTGGAGGGGGAATACAGGGCCGCATTCCGTTCCTCGGTATGGCCATTATTTCCGGAATTAGAGACTCAAATATTTCAGGTACCCAAAAATTAAGGCTAGAAAAAAGTGCGGCGGATTTGCCGGATTTTAGCGGTGATTACTAGAGAAGGTGCGAGGATGCTACAGTTAAAATGGCGGGCCTCTGAGCCGCTTCGTTCTCCTTGTGTAGAAAAAAGTCTGTTTTGGAAGGTCAAAATGACCATTTTTTGAAATTTTGCCGGTCTGTACCGTCCAAACGCAGGGGGATAGAGAGTTGTCCTTTATACTGGAGATAGAGTTCGACGAGCTGTATTCAACGCACTCATCGGCTTTGTGGTCACTACACGTAGTGCGGAGTTATGGCGGAAAGAATGTCGGCGGAAGGGCCCTTCCCCTTTTTTTCTCGAAAATCAGAAAGTGTTCGCGATTGCCATTTTGATGATATCGTGTAAGAAGCAAGTGGAGGGGGAATACAGGGCCGCATCCCGTTCCTCCGTATGGCCATTATTTCCGGAATTAGAGACTCAAATATTTCAGGTACCCTAAAATTAAGGCTAGAAAAAAGTGCGGCGGATTTGCCGGATTTTAGCGGTGATTACTAGAGAAGGTGCGAGGATGCTACAGTTAAAAGGGCGGGCCTCTGAGCCGCATCGTTCTCCTTGTGTAGAAAAAAGTCTGTTTTGGAAGGTCATATAGACCATTTTTTGAAATTTTGCCGGTCTTTCCCGTCCAAACGCAGGGGGATAGAGAGTTGTCCTTTATACTGGAGATAGAGTTCGACGAGCTGTATTCAACGCACTCATCGGCTTTGTCGTCACTACACGTAGTGCGGAGATATGGCGGAAAGAAAGTCGCCTCTGAGCCGCTTCGTTCTCCTTGTGTAGAAAAAAGTCTGTTTTGGAAGGTCAAAATGACCATTTTTTGAAATTTTGCCTGTCTGTCCCGTACAAACGCAGGGGGATAGAAAGTTGTCCTTTATACTGGAGATAGAGTTCGACGAGCTGTATTCAACGCACTCATCGGCTTTGTCGTCACTACACGTAGTGCGGAGTTATGGCGGAAAGAATGTCGGCGGAAGGGTGGTTTAAACCCTTCCCCTTTTTTTCTCGAAAATCAGAAAGTGTTCGCGATTGCCATTTTGATGCTATCGTGTAAGAAGCAAGTGGAGGGGGAATACAGGGCCGCATCCCGTTCCTCGGTATGGCCATTATTTCCGGAATTAAAGACTCAAATATTTCAGGTACCCAAAAATTAAGGCTAGAAAAAAGTGCGGCGGATTTACCGGTTTTTAGCGGTGATTACTAGAGAAGGTGCGAGGATGCTACAGTTAAAAGGGCGGGCCTCTGAGCCGCATCGTTCTCCTTGTGTAGAAAAAAGTCTGTTTTGGAAGGTCAAAAAGACCATTTTTTGAAATTTTGCCGGTCTGTCCCGTCCAAACGCAGGGGGATAGAGAGTTGTCCTTTATACTGGAGATAGAGTTCGACGAGCTGTATTCAACGCACTCATCGGCTTTGTCGTCACTACACGTAGTGCGGAGATATGGCGGAAAGAAAGTCGAAAATCAGAAAGTGTTCGCGATTGCCATTTTGATGCTATCGTGTGAGAAGCAAGTGGAGGGGGGATACAGGGCCGCATCCCGATCCTCGGTATGGCCATTATTTCCGGAATTAGAGACTCAAATATTTCAGGTACCCAAAAATTAAGGCTAGAAAAAAGTGCGGCGGATTTGCCGGATTTTAGCGGTGATTACTAGAGAAGTTGCGAGGATGCTACAGTTAAAATGGCGGGCCTCTGAGCCGCTTCGTTCTCCTTGTGTAGAAAAAAGTCTGTTTTGGAAGGTCAAAATGACCATTTTTTGAAATTTTGCCGGTCTGTCCCGTCCAAACGCAGGGGGATAGAGAGTTGTCCTTTATACTGGAGATAGAGTTCGACGAGCTGTATTCAACGCACTCATCGGCTCTGTCGTCACTACACGTAGTGCGGAGTTATGGCGGAAAGAAAGTCGGCGGAAGGGCCCTTCCCCTTTTTTTCTCGAAAATCAGAAAGTGTTCGCGATTGCCATTTTGATGCTATCGTGTAAGAAGCAAGTGGAGGGGGAATACAGGGCCGCATCCCGTTCCTCGGTATGGCCATTATTTCCGGAATTAGAGACTCAAATATTTCAGGTACCCAAAAATTAAGGCTAGAAAAAAGTGCGACGGATTTGCCGGATTTTAGCGGTGATTACTAGAGAAGATGCGAGGATGCTACAGTTAAAATGGCGGGCCTCTGAGCCGCTTCGTTCTCCTTGTGTAGAAAAAAGTCTGTTCTGGAAGGTCAAAATGACCATTTTTTGAAATGTTGCCGGTCTGTCCCGTACAAACGCAGGGGGATAGAGAGTTGTCCTTTATACTGGAGATAGAGTTCGACGAGCTGTATTCAACGCACTCATCGGCTTTGTCGTCACTACACGTAGTGCGGAGTTATGGCGGAAAGAAAGTCGGCGGAAGGGTGGTTTAAACCCATCCCCTTTTTTTCTCGAAAATCAGAAAGTGTTCGCGATTGCCATTTTGATGCGAGGATGCTACAGTTAAAATGGCGGGCCTCTGAGCCGCTTCGTTCTCCTTGTGTAGAAAATAGTCTGTTCTGGAAGGTCAAAATGACCATTTTTTGAAATTTTGCCGGTCTGTCCCGTCCAAACGCAGGGGGATAGAGAGTTGTCCTTTATACTGGAGATAGAGTTCGACGAGCTGTATTCAACGCACTCATCGGCTTTGTCGTCACTACACGTAGTGCGGAGATATGGCGGAAAGAATCTCGAAAATCAGAAAGTGTTCGCGATTGCCATTTTGATGCTATCGTGTAAGAAGCAAGTGGAGGGGGAATACAGGGCCGCATCCCGTTCCTCGGTATGGCCATTATTTCCGGAATTAGAGACTCAAATATTTCAGGTACCCAAAAATTAAGATAGAGTTCGACGAGCTGTATTCAACGCACTCATCGGCTTTGTCGTCACTACACGTAGTGCGGAGTTATGGCGGAAAGAATGTCGGCGGAAGGGTGGTTTAAACCCTTCCCCTTTTTTTCTCGAAAATCAGAAATTGTTCGCGATTGCCATTTTGATGCTATCGTGTAAGAAGCAAGTGGAGGGGGAATACAGGGCCGCATCCCGTTCCTCGGTATGGCCATTATTTCCGGAATTAGTGACTCAAATATTTCAGGTACCCAAAAATTAAGGCTAGAAAAAAGTGCGGCGGATTTGCCGGATTTTAGCGGTGATTACTAGAGAAGATGCGAGGATGCTACAGTTAAAATGGCGGGCCTCTGAGCCGCTTCGTTCTCCTTGTGTAGAAAAAAGTCTGTTTTGGAATGTCAAAATGATCATTTTTTGAAATTTTGCCGGTCTGTCCCGTCCAAACGCAGGGGGATAGAGAGTTGTCTTTATACTGGAGATAGAGTTCGACGAGCTGTATTCAACGCACTCAACGACTTTGTGGTCACTACACGTAGTGCGGAGTTATGGCGGAAAAAATGTCGGCGGAAGGGCCCTTCCCCTTTTTTTCTGGAAAATCAGAAAGTGTTCGCGATTGCCATTTTGATGCTATCGTGTAAGAAGCAAGTGGAGGGGGAATACAGGGCCGCATCCCGTTCCTCGGTATGGCCTTTATTTCCGGAATTAGAGACTCAAATATTTCAGGTACCCAAAAATTAAGGATAGAAAAAAGTGCGGCGGATTTGCCGGATTTTAGCGGTGATTACTAGAGAAGGTGCGAGGATGCTACAGTTAAAAGGGCGGGCCTCTGAGCCGCTTCGTTCTCCTTTCGTAGAAAAAATTCTGTTTTGGAAGGTCAAAATGACCATTATTTGAAATTTTGCCGGTCTGTCCCGTCCAAACGCAGGGGGATAGAGAGTTGTCCTTTATACTGGAGATAGATTTCGACGAGCTGTATTCAACGCACTCATCGGCTTTGTCGTCACTACACGTAGTGCGGAGTTATGGCGGAAAGAAATTCGGCGGAAGGGTGGTTTAAACCCATCCCCTTTTTTTCTCGAAAATCAGAAAGTGTTCGCGATTGCCATTTTGATGCTATCGTGTAAGAAGCAAGTGGAGGGGGAATACAGGGCCGCATCCCGTTCCTCGGTATGGCCATTATTTCCGGAATTAGAGACTCAAATATTTCAGGTACCCAAAAATTAAGGCTAGAAAAAAGTGCGGCGGATTTGCCGGATTTTAGCGGTGATTACTAGAGAAGATGCGAGGATGCTACAGTTAAAATGGCGGGCCTCTGAGCCGCTTCGTTCTCCTTGTGTAGAAAAAAGTCTGTTTTGGAAGGTCAAAATGACCATTTTTTGAAATTTTGCCGTTCTGTCCCGTCCAAACGCAGGGGTATAGAGAGTTGTCCTTTATACTGGAGATAGAGTTCGACGAGCTGTATTCAACGCACTCATCGGCTTTGTCGTCACTACACGTAGTGCGGAGTTATGGCGGAAAGAAAGTCGGCGGAAGGGTGGTTTAAACCCTTCCCCTTTTTTTCTCGAAAATCAGAAAGTGTTCGCGATTGCCATTTTGATGCTATCGTGTAAGAAGCAAGTCGAGGGGGAATACAGGCCCGCATCCCGTTCCTCGGTATGGCCATTATTTCCGGAATTAGAGACTCAAATATTTCAGGTACCCAAAAATTAAGGCTAGAAAAAAGTGCGGCGGATTTGCCGGATTTTAGCGGTGATTACTAGAGAAGGTGCGAGGATGCTACATATAAAAAGGGCGGGCCTCTGAGCCGCATCGTTCTCCTTGTGTAGAAAAAAGTCTGTTTTGGAAGGTCAAAAAGACCATTTTTTGAAATTTTGCCGGTCTGTCCCGTCCAAACGCAGGGGGATAGAGAGTTGTCCTTTATACTGGAGATAGAGTTCGACGAGCTGTATTAACGCAATCATCGGCTTTGTCGTCACTACACGTAGTGCGGAGATATGGCGGAAAGAAAGTCGAAAATCAGAAAGTGTTCGCGATTGCCATTTTGATGCTATCGTGTGAGAAGCAAGTGGAGGGGGAATACAGGGTCGCATCCCGTTCCTCGGTATGGCCATTATTTCCGGAATTAGAGACTCAAATATTTCAGGTACCCAAAAATTAAGGCTAGAAAAAAGTGCGACGGATTTGCCGGATTTTAGCGGTGATTACTAGAGAAGGTGCGAGGATGTTACAGTTAAAAGGGCGGGCCTCTGAGCCGCTTCGTTCTCCTTGTGTAGAAAAAAGTATGTTTTGGAAGGTCAAAAAGACCATTTTTTGAAATTTTGCCGGTCTGTCCCGTCCAAACGCAGGGGGATAGAGAGTTGTCCTTTATACTGGAGATAGAGTTCTACGAGCTGTATTCAACGCACTCATCGGCTTTGTCGTCACTACACGTAGTGCGGAGTTATGGCGGAAAGAACGTCGGCGGAAGGGTGGTTTAAACCCTTCCCCTTTTTTTCTCGAAAATCAGAAAGTGTTCGCGATTGCCATTTTGATGCTATCGTGTAAGAAGCAAGTGGAGGGGGAATACAGGGCCGCATCCCGTTCCTCGGTATGGCCATTATTTCCGGAATTAAAGACTCAAATATTTCAGGTACCCAAAAATTAAGGCTAGAAAAAAGTGCGGCGGATTTACCGGTTTTTAGCGGTGATTACTAGAGAAGGTGCGAGGATGCTACAGTTAAAAGGGCGGGCCTCTGAGCCGCATCGTTCTCCTTGTGTAGAAAAAAGTCTGTTTTGGAAGCCAAAAAGACCATTTTTTGAAATTTTGCCGGTCTGTCCCGTCCAAACGCAGGGGGATAGAGAGTTGTCCTTTATACTGGAGATAGAGTTCGACGAGCTGTATTCAACGCACTCATCGGCTTTGTCGTCACTACACGTAGTGCGGAGATATGGCGGAAAGAAAGTCGAAAATCAGAAAGTGTTCGCGATTGCCATTTTGATGCTATCGTGTGAGAAGCAAGTGGAGGGGGGATACAGGGCCGCATCCCGTTCCTCGGTATGGCCATTATTTCCGGAATTAGAGACTCAAATATTTCAGGTACCCAAAAATTAAGGCTATAAAAAAGTGCGGCGGATTTGCCGGATTTTAGCGGTGATTACTAGAAAAGATGCGAGGATGCTACAGTTAAAATGGCGGGCCTCTGAGCCGCTTCGTTCTCCTTGTGTAGAAAAAAGTCTGTTTTGGAAGGTCAAAATGACCATTTTTTGAAATTTTGCCGGTCTGTCCCGTCCAAACGCAGGGGGATAGAGAGTTGTCCTTTATACTGGAGATAGAGTTCGACGAGCTGTATTCAACGCACTCATCGGCTCTGTCGTCACTACACGTAGTGCGGAGTTATGGCGGAAAGAAAGTCGGCGGAAGGGCCCTTCCCCTTTTTTTCTCGAAAATCAGAAAGTGTTCGCGATTGCCATTTTGATGCTATCGTGTAAGAAGCAAGTGGAGGGGGAATACAGGGCCGCATCCCGTTCCTCGGTATGGCCATTATTTCCGGAATTAGAGACTCAAATATTTCAGGTACCCAAAAATTAAGGCTAGAAAAAAGTGCGACGGATTTGCCGGATTTTAGCGGTGATTACTAGAGAAGATGCGAGGATGCTACAGTTAAAATGGCGGGCCTCTGAGCCGCTTCGTTCTCCTTGTGTAGAAAAAAGTCTGTTCTGGAAGGTCAAAATGACCATTTTTTGAAATGTTGCCGGTCTGTCCCGTACAAACGCAGGGGGATAGAGAGTTGTCCTTTATACTGGAGATAGAGTTCGACGAGCTGTATTCAACGCACTCATCGGCTTTGTCGTCACTACACGTAGTGCGGAGTTATGGCGGAAAGAAAGTCGGCGGAAGGGTGGTTTAAACCCATCCCCTTTTTTTCTCGAAAATCAGAAAGTGTTCGCGATTGCCATTTTGATGCGAGGATGCTACAGTTAAAATGGCGGGCCTCTGAGCCGCTTCGTTCTCCTTGTGTAGAAAATAGTCTGTTCTGGAAGGTCAAAATGACCATTTTTTGAAATTTTGCCGGTCTGTCCCGTCCAAACGCAGGGGGATAGAGAGTTGTCCTTTATACTGGAGATAGAGTTCGACGAGCTGTATTCAACGCACTCATCGGCTTTGTCGTCACTACACGTAGTGCGGAGATATGGCGGAAAGAATCTCGAAAATCAGAAAGTGTTCGCGATTGCCATTTTGATGCTATCGTGTAAGAAGCAAGTGGAGGGGGAATACAGGGCCGCATCCCGTTCCTCGGTATGGCCATTATTTCCGGAATTAGAGACTCAAATATTTCAGGTACCCAAAAATTAAGATAGAGTTCGACGAGCTGTATTCAACGCACTCATCGGCTTTGTCGTCACTACACGTAGTGCGGAGTTATGGCGGAAAGAATGTCGGCGGAAGGGCCCTTCCCCTTTTTTTCTCGAAAATCAGAAAGTGTTCGCGATTGCCATTTTGATGCTATCGTGTAAGAAGCAAGTCGAGGGGGAATACAGGCCCGCATCCCGTTCCTCGGTATGGCCATTATTTCCGGAATTAGAGACTCAAATATTTCAGGTACCCAAAAATTAAGGCTAGAAAAAAGTGCGGCGGATTTGCCGGATTTTAGCGGTGATTACTAGAGAAGGTGCGAGGATGCTACATATAAAAAGGGCGGGCCTCTGAGCCGCATCGTTCTCCTTGTGTAGAAAAAAGTCTGTTTTGGAAGGTCAAAAAGACCATTTTTTGAAATTTTGCCGGTCTGTCCCGTCCAAACGCAGGGGGATAGAGAGTTGTCCTTTATACTGGAGATAGAGTTCGACGAGCTGTATTAACGCAATCATCGGCTTTGTCGTCACTACACGTAGTGCGGAGATATGGCGGAAAGAAAGTCGAAAATCAGAAAGTGTTCGCGATTGCCATTTTGATGCTATCGTGTGAGAAGCAAGTGGAGGGGGAATACAGGGTCGCATCCCGTTCCTCGGTATGGCCATTATTTCCGGAATTAGAGACTCAAATATTTCAGGTACCCAAAAATTAAGGCTAGAAAAAAGTGCGACGGATTTGCCGGATTTTAGCGGTGATTACTAGAGAAGGTGCGAGGATGTTACAGTTAAAAGGGCGGGCCTCTGAGCCGCTTCGTTCTCCTTGTGTAGAAAAAAGTCTGTTTTGGAAGGTCAAAAAGACCATTTTTTGAAATTTTGCCGGTCTGTCCCGTCCAAACGCAGGGGGATAGAGAGTTGTCCTTTATACTGGAGATAGAGTTCTACGAGCTGTATTCAACGCACTCATCGGCTTTGTCGTCACTACACGTAGTGCGGAGTTATGGCGGAAAGAACGTCGGCGGAAGGGTGGTTTAAACCCTTCCCCTTTTTTTCTCGAAAATCAGAAAGTGTTCGCGATTGCCATTTTGATGCTATCGTGTAAGAAGCAAGTGGAGGGGGAATACAGGGCCGCATCCCGTTCCTCGGTATGGCCTTTATTTCCGGAATTAGAGACTCAAATATTTCAGGTACCCAAAAATTAAGGCTAGAAAAAAGTGCGGCGGATTTGCCGGATTTTAGCGGTGATTACTAGAGAAGATGCGAGGATGCTACAGTTAAAATGGCGGGCCTCTGAGCCGCTTCGTTCTCCTTGTGTAGAAAAAAGTCTGTTTTGGAAGGTCAAAATGACCATTTTTTGAAATTTTGCCGGTCTGTCCCGTCCAAACGCAGGGGGATAGAGTGTTGTCCTTTATACTGGAGATAGAGTTCGACGAGCTGTATTCAACGCACTCATCGGCTTTGTCGTCACTACACGTAGTGCGGAGTTATGGCGGAAAGAAAGTCGGCGGAAGGGTGGTTTAAACCCTTCCCCTTTTTTTCTCGAAAATCAGAAAGTGTTCGCGATTGCCATTTTGAAGCTATCGTGTAAGAAGCAAGTGGAGGGGGAATACAGGGCCGTATCCCGTTCCTCGGTATGGCCATTATTTCCGGAATTAGAGACTCAAATATTTCTGGTACCCAAAAATTAAGGCTAGAAAAAGTGCGGCGGATTTGCCGGATTTTAGCGGTGATTACTAGAGAAGTTGCGAGGATGCTACAGTTATAATGGCGGGCCTCTGTGCCGCTTCGTTCTCCTTGTGTAGAAAAAAGTCTGTTCTGGAAGGTCAAAATGACCATTTTTTGAAATTTTGCCGTTCTGTCCCGTCCAAACGCAGGGGGATAGAGAGTTGTCCTTTATACTGGAGATAGAGTTCGACGAGCTGTATTCAACGCACTCATCGGCTTTGTCGTCACTACACGTAGTGCGGAGTTATGGCGGAAAGAATGTCGGCGGAAGGGTGGTTTAAACCCATCCCCTTTTTTTCTCGAAAATCAGAAAGTGTTCGCGATTGCCATTTTGATGCGAGGATGCTACAGTTAAAATGGCGGGCCTCTGAGCCGCTTCGTTCTCCTTGTGTAGAAAATAGTCTGTTCTGGAAGGTCAAAATGACCATTTTTTGAAATTTTGCCGGTCTGTCCCGTCCAAACGCAGGGGGATAGAGTGTTGTCCTTTACACTGGAGATAGAGTTCGACGAGCTGTATTCAACGCACTCATCGGCTTTGTCGTCACTACACGTAGTGCGGAGTTATGGCGGAAAGAAAGTCGGCGGAAGGGTGGTTTAAACCCTTCCCCTTTTTTTCTCGAAAATCAGAAAGTGTTCGCGATTGCCATTTTGATGCTATCGTGTAAGAAGCAAGTGGAGGGGGAATACAGGGCCGCATCCCGTTCCTCGGTATGGCCATTATTTCCGGAATTAGAGACTCAAATATTTCAGGTACCCAAAAATTAAGGCTATAAAAAAGTGCGGCGGATTTGCCGGATTTTAGCGGTGATTACTAGAGAAGGTGCGAGGATGCTACAGTTAAAAGGGCGGGCCTCTGAGCCGCATCGTTCTCCTTGTGTAGAAAAAAGTCTGTTTTGGAAGGTCAAAAAGACCATTTTTTGAAATTTTGCCGGTCTGTCCCGTCCAAACGCAGGGGGATAGAGAGTTGTCCTTTATACTGGAGATAGAGTTCGACGAGCTGTATTAACGCATTCATCGGCTTTGTCGTCACTACACGTAGTGCGGAGATATGGCGGAAAGAATGTCGAAAATCAGAAAGTGTTCGCGATTGCCATTTTGATGCTATCGTGTGAGAAGCAAGTGGAGGGGGAATACAGGGCCGCATCCCGTTCCTCGGTATGGCCATTATTTCCGGAATTAGAGACTCAAATATTTCAGGTACCCAAAAATTAAGGCTAGAAAAAAGTGCGGCGGATTTGCCGGATTTTAGCGGTGATTACTAGAGAAGGTGCGAGGATGCTACAGTTAAAATGGCGGGCCTCTGAGCCGCTTCGTTCTCCTTGTGTAGAAAAATGTTTGTTTTGGAAGGTCAAAATGACCATTTTTTTTAATTTTGCCGGTCTGTACCGTCCAAACGCAGAGGGATAGAGAGTTGTCCTTTATACTGGAGATAGAGTTCGACGAGCTGTATTCAACGCACTCTTCGGCTTTGTCGTCACTTCACGTAGTGCGGAGTTATGGCGGAAAGAATGTCGGCGGAAGGGCCCTTCCCCTTTTTTTCTCAAAAATCAGAAAGTGTTCGCGATTGCCATTTTGATGCTATCGTGTAAGAAGCAAGTGGAGGGGGAATACAGGGCCGCATCCCGTTCCTCGGTATGGCCATTATTTCCGGAATTAGAGACTCAAATATTTCAGGTACCCAAACATTAAGGCTAGAAAAAAGTGCGGCGGATTTGCCGGATTTTAGCGGTGATTACTAGAGAAGATGCGAGGATGCTACAGTTAAAATGGCGGGCCTCTGAGCCGCTTCGTTCTCCTTGTGTAGAAAAAAGTCTGTTTTGGAAGGTCAAAATGACCATTTTTTGAAATTTTGCCGGTCTGTCCCGTACAAACGCAGGGGGATAGAGAGTTGTCCTTTATACTGGAGATAGAGTTCGACGAGCTGTATTCAACGCACTCATCGGCTTTGTCGTCACTACACGTAGTGCGGAGTTATGGCGGAAAGAATGTCGGCGGAAGGGTGGTTTAAACCCTTCCCCTTTTTTTCTCGAAAATCAGAAAGTGTTCGCGATTGCCATTTTGATGCTATCGTGTAAGAAGCAAGTGGAGGGGGAATACAGGCCCGCATCCCGTTCCTCGGTATGGCCATTATTTCCGGAATTAGAGACTCAAATATTTCAGGTACCCAAAAATTAAGGCTAGAAAAAAGTGCGGCGGATTTGCCGGATTTTAGCGGTGATTACTAGAGAAGGTGCGAGGATGCTACATATAAAAAGGGCGGGCCACTGAGCCGCATCGTTCTCCTTGTGTACAAAAAAGTCTGTTTTGGAAGGTCAAAAAGACCATTTTTTGAAATTTTGCCGGTCTGTCCCGTCCAAACGCAGGGGGATAGAGAGTTGTCCTTTATACTGGAGATAGAGTTCGACGAGCTGTATTAACGCAATCATCGGCTTTGTCGTCACTACACGTAGTGCGGAGATATGGCGGAAAGAAAGTCGAAAATCAGAAAGTGTTCGCGATTGCCATTTTGATGCTATCGTGTGAGAAGCAAGTGGAGGGGGAATACAGGGCCGCATCCCGTTCCTCGGTATGGCCATTATTTCCGGAATTAGAGACTCAAATATTTCAGGTACCCAAAAATTAAGGCTAGAAAAAAGTGCGGCGGATTTGCCGGATTTTAGCGGTGATTACTAGAAAAGATGCGACGATGCTACAGTTAAAATGGCGGGCCTCTGAGCCGCTTCGTTCTCCTTGTGTAGAAAAAAGTCTGTTTTGGAAGGTCAAAATGACCATTTTTTGAAATTTTGCTGGTCTGTCCCGTGCAAACGCAGGGGGATAGAGAGTTGTCCTTTATACTGGAGATAGAGTTCGACGAGCTGTATTCAACGCACTCATCGGCTTTGTCGTCACTACACGTAGTGCGGAGTTATGGCGGAAAGAATGTCGGCGGAAGGGTGGTTTAAACCCTTCCCCTTTTTTTCTCGAAAATCAGAAAGTGTTCGCGATTGCCATTTTGATGCTGTCGTGTAAGAAGCAAGTGGAGGGGGAATACAGGGCCGCATCCCGTTCCTCGGTATGGCCATTATTTCCGGAATTAGAGACTCAAATATTTCAGGTACCCAAAAATTAAGGCTAGAAAAAAGTGCGGCGGATTTGCCGGATTTTAGCGGTGATTACTAGAGAAGGTGCGAGGATGCTACAGTTAAAATGGCGGGCCTCTGAGCCGCTTCGTTCTCCTTGTGTAGAAAAAAGTCTGTTTTGGAAGGTCAAAATGACCATTTTTTGAAATTTTGCCGGTCTGTACCGTCCAAACGCAGGGGGATAGAGAGTTGTCCTTTATACTGGAGATAGAGTTCGACGAGCTGTATTCAACGCACTCATCGGCTTTGTCGTCACTACACGTAGTGCGGAGTTATGGCGGAAAGAATGTCGGCGGAAGGGCCCTTCCCCTTTTTTTCTCGAAAATCAGAAAGTGTTCGCGATTGCCATTTTGATGCTATCGTGTAAGAAGCAAGTGGAGGGGGAATACAGGGCCGCATCCCGTTCCTCGGTATGGCCATTATTTCCGGAATTAGAGACTCAAATATTTCAGGTACCCAAAAATTAAGGCTAGAAAATAGTGCGGTGGATTTGCCGGATTTTAGCGGTGATTACTAGAGAAGGTGCGAGGATGCTACAGTTAAAAGGGCGGGCCTCTGAGCCGCATCGTTCTCCTTGTGTAGAAAAAAGTCTGTTTTGGAAGGTCAAAAGGACCATTTTTTGAAATTTTGCCGGTCTGTCCCGTCCAAACGCAGGGGGATAGAGAGTTGTCCTTTATACTGGAGATAGAGTTCGACGAGCTGTATTAACGCACTCATCGGCTTTGTCGTCACTACACGTAGTGCGGAGATATGGCGGAAAGAAAGTCGAAAATCAGAAAGTGTTCGCGATTGCCATTTTGATGCTATCGTGTGAGAAGCAAGTGGAGGGGGAATACAGGGCCGCATCCCGTTCCTCGGTATGGCCATTATTTCCGGAATTAGAGACTCAAATATTTCAGGTACCCAAAAATTAAGGCTAGAAAAAAGTGCGGCGGATTTGCCGGATTTTAGCGGTGATTACTAGAAAAGATGCGAGGATGCTACAGTTAAAATGGCGGGCCTCTGAGCCGCTTCGTTCTCCTTGTGTAGAAAAAAGTCTGTTTTGGAAGGTCAAAATGACCATTTTTTGAAATTTTGCCGGTCTGTCCCGTCCAAACGCAGGGGGATAGAGAGTTGTCCTTTATACTGGAGATAGAGTTCGACGAGCTGTATTCAACGCACTCATCGGCTTTGTCGTCACTACACGTAGTGCGGAGTTATGGCGGAAAGAATGTCGGCGGAAGGGTGGTTTAAACCCTTCCCCTTTTTTTCTCGAAAATCAGAAAGTGTTCGCGATTGCCATTTTGATGCTATCGTGTAAGAAGCAAGTGGAGGGGGAATACAGGGCCGCATCCCGTTCCTCGGTATGGCCATTATTTCCGGAATTAGAGACTCAAATATTTCAGGTACCCAAAAATTAAGGCTAGAAAAAAGTGCGGCGGATTTGCCGGATTTTAGCGGTGATTACTAGAGAAGGTGCGAGGATGCTACAGTTAAAATGGCGGGCCTCTGAGCCGCTTCGTTCTCCTTGTGTAGAAAAAAGTCTGTTTTGGAAGGTCAAAATGACCATTTTTTGAAAATTTGCCGGTCTGTACCGTCCAAACGCAGGGGGATAGAGAGTTGTCCTTTATACTGGAGATAGAGTTCGACGAGCTGTATTCAACGCACTCATCGGCTTTGTCGTCACTACACGTAGTGCGGAGTTATGGCGGAAAGAATGTCGGCGGAAGGGTGGTTTAAACCCTTCCCCTTTTTTTCTCGAAAATCAGAAAGTGTTCGCGATTGCCATTTTGATGCTATCGTGTAAGAAGCAAGTGGAGGGGGAATACAGGCCCGCATCCCGTTCCTCGGTATGGCCATTATTTCCGGAATTAGAGACTCAAATATTTCAGGTACCCAAAAATTAAGGCTAGAAAAAAGTGCGGCGGATTTGCCGGATTTTAGCGGTGATTACTAGAGAAGGTGCGAGGATGCTACATATAAAAAGGGCGGGCCACTGAGCCGCATCGTTCTCCTTGTGTACAAAAAAGTCTGTTTTGGAAGGTCAAAAAGACCATTTTTTGAAATTTTGCCGGTCTGTCCCGTCCAAACGCAGGGGGATAGAGAGTTGTCCTTTATACTGGAGATAGAGTTCGACGAGCTGTATTAACGCAATCATCGGCTTTGTCGTCACTACACGTAGTGCGGAGATATGGCGGAAAGAAAGTCGAAAATCAGAAAGTGTTCGCGATTGCCATTTTGATGCTATCGTGTGAGAAGCAAGTGGAGGGGGAATACAGGGCCGCATCCCGTTCCTCGGTATGGCCATTATTTCCGGAATTAGAGACTCAAATATTTCAGGTACCCAAAAATTAAGGCTAGAAAAAAGTGCGGCGGATTTGCCGGATTTTAGCGGTGATTACTAGAAAAGATGCGAGGATGCTACAGTTAAAATGGCGGGCCTCTGAGCCGCTTCGTTCTCCTTGTGTAGAAAAAAGTCTGTTTTGGAAGGTCAAAATGACCATTTTTTGAAATTTTGCCGGTCTGTCCCGTCCAAACGCAGGGGGATAGAGAGTTGTCCTTTATACTGGAGATAGAGTTCGACGAGCTGTATTCAACGCACTCATCGGCTTTGTCGTCACTACACGTAGTGCGGAGTTATGGCGGAAAGAATGTCGGCGGAAGGGTGGTTTAAACCCTTCCCCTTTTTTTCTCGAAAATCAGAAAGTGTTCGCGATTGCCATTTTGATGCTATCGTGTAAGAAGCAAGTGGAGGGGGAATACAGGGCCGCATCCCGTTCCTCGGTATGGCCATTATTTCCGGAATTAGAGACTCAAATATTTCAGGTACCCAAAAATTAAGGCTAGAAAAAAGTGCGGCGGATTTGCCGGATTTTAGCGGTGATTACTAGAGAAGGTGCGAGGATGCTACAGTTAAAATGGCGGGCCTCTGAGCCGCTTCGTTCTCCTTGTGTAGAAAAAAGTCTGTTTTGGAAGGTCAAAATGACCATTTTTTGAAAATTTGCCGGTCTGTACCGTCCAAACGCAGGGGGATAGAGAGTTGTCCTTTATACTGGAGATAGAGTTCGACGAGCTGTATTCAACGCACTCATCGGCTTTGTCGTCACTACACGTAGTGCGGAGTTATGGCGGAAAGAATGTCGGCGGAAGGGTGGTTTAAACCCTTCCCCTTTTTTTCTCGAAAATCAGAAAGTGTTCGCGATTGCCATTTTGATGCTATCGTGTAAGAAGCAAGTGGAGGGGGAATACAGGCCCGCATCCCGTTCCTCGGTATGGCCATTATTTCCGGAATTAGAGACTCAAATATTTCAGGTACCCAAAAATTAAGGCTAGAAAAAAGTGCGGCGGATTTGCCGGATTTTAGCGGTGATTACTAGAGAAGGTGCGAGGATGCTACATATAAAAAGGGCGGGCCACTGAGCCGCATCGTTCTCCTTGTGTACAAAAAAGTCTGTTTTGGAAGGTCAAAAAGACCATTTTTTGAAATTTTGCCGGTCTGTCCCGTCCAAACGCAGGGGGATAGAGAGTTGTCCTTTATACTGGAGATAGAGTTCGACGAGCTGTATTAACGCAATCATCGGCTTTGTCGTCACTACACGTAGTGCGGAGATATGGCGGAAAGAAAGTCGAAAATCAGAAAGTGTTCGCGATTGCCATTTTGATGCTATCGTGTGAGAAGCAAGTGGAGGGGGAATACAGGGCCGCATCCCGTTCCTCGGTATGGCCATTATTTCCGGAATTAGAGACTCAAATATTTCAGGTACCCAAAAATTAAGGCTAGAAAAAAGTGCGGCGGATTTGCCGGATTTTAGCGGTGATTACTAGAAAAGATGCGACGATGCTACAGTTAAAATGGCGGGCCTCTGAGCCGCTTCGTTCTCCTTGTGTAGAAAAAAGTCTGTTTTGGAAGGTCAAAATGACCATTTTTTGAAATTTTGCTGGTCTGTCCCGTGCAAACGCAGGGGGATAGAGAGTTGTCCTTTATACTGGAGATAGAGTTCGACGAGCTGTATTCAACGCACTCATCGGCTTTGTCGTCACTACACGTAGTGCGGAGTTATGGCGGAAAGAATGTCGGCGGAAGGGTGGTTTAAACCCTTCCCCTTTTTTTCTCGAAAATCAGAAAGTGTTCGCGATTGCCATTTTGATGCTGTCGTGTAAGAAGCAAGTGGAGGGGGAATACAGGGCCGCATCCCGTTCCTCGGTATGGCCATTATTTCCGGAATTAGAGACTCAAATATTTCAGGTACCCAAAAATTAAGGCTAGAAAAAAGTGCGGCGGATTTGCCGGATTTTAGCGGTGATTACTAGAGAAGGTGCGAGGATGCTACAGTTAAAATGGCGGGCCTCTGAGCCGCTTCGTTCTCCTTGTGTAGAAAAAAGTCTGTTTTGGAAGGTCAAAATGACCATTTTTTGAAATTTTGCCGGTCTGTACCGTCCAAACGCAGGGGGATAGAGAGTTGTCCTTTATACTGGAGATAGAGTTCGACGAGCTGTATTCAACGCACTCATCGGCTTTGTCGTCACTACACGTAGTGCGGAGTTATGGCGGAAAGAATGTCGGCGGAAGGGCCCTTCCCCTTTTTTTCTCGAAAATCAGAAAGTGTTCGCGATTGCCATTTTGATGCTATCGTGTAAGAAGCAAGTGGAGGGGGAATACAGGGCCGCATCCCGTTCCTCGGTATGGCCATTATTTCCGGAATTAGAGACTCAAATATTTCAGGTACCCAAAAATTAAGGCTAGAAAATAGTGCGGTGGATTTGCCGGATTTTAGCGGTGATTACTAGAGAAGGTGCGAGGATGCTACAGTTAAAAGGGCGGGCCTCTGAGCCGCATCGTTCTCCTTGTGTAGAAAAAAGTCTGTTTTGGAAGGTCAAAAGGACCATTTTTTGAAATTTTGCCGGTCTGTCCCGTCCAAACGCAGGGGGATAGAGAGTTGTCCTTTATACTGGAGATAGAGTTCGACGAGCTGTATTAACGCACTCATCGGCTTTGTCGTCACTACACGTAGTGCGGAGATATGGCGGAAAGAAAGTCGAAAATCAGAAAGTGTTCGCGATTGCCATTTTGATGCTATCGTGTGAGAAGCAAGTGGAGGGGGAATACAGGGCCGCATCCCGTTCCTCGGTATGGCCATTATTTCCGGAATTAGAGACTCAAATATTTCAGGTACCCAAAAATTAAGGCTAGAAAAAAGTGCGGCGGATTTGCCGGATTTTAGCGGTGATTACTAGAAAAGATGCGAGGATGCTACAGTTAAAATGGCGGGCCTCTGAGCCGCTTCGTTCTCCTTGTGTAGAAAAAAGTCTGTTTTGGAAGGTCAAAATGACCATTTTTTGAAATTTTGCCGGTCTGTCCCGTCCAAACGCAGGGGGATAGAGAGTTGTCCTTTATACTGGAGATAGAGTTCGACGAGCTGTATTCAACGCACTCATCGGCTTTGTCGTCACTACACGTAGTGCGGAGTTATGGCGGAAAGAATGTCGGCGGAAGGGTGGTTTAAACCCTTCCCCTTTTTTTCTCGAAAATCAGAAAGTGTTCGCGATTGCCATTTTGATGCTATCGTGTAAGAAGCAAGTGGAGGGGGAATACAGGGCCGCATCCCGTTCCTCGGTATGGCCATTATTTCCGGAATTAGAGACTCAAATATTTCAGGTACCCAAAAATTAAGGCTAGAAAAAAGTGCGGCGGATTTGCCGGATTTTAGCGGTGATTACTAGAGAAGGTGCGAGGATGCTACAGTTAAAATGGCGGGCCTCTGAGCCGCTTCGTTCTCCTTGTGTAGAAAAAAGTCTGTTTTGGAAGGTCAAAATGACCATTTTTTGAAAATTTGCCGGTCTGTACCGTCCAAACGCAGGGGGATAGAGAGTTGTCCTTTATACTGGAGATAGAGTTCGACGAGCTGTATTCAACGCACTCATCGGCTTTGTCGTCACTACACGTAGTGCGGAGTTATGGCGGAAAGAATGTCGGCGGAAGGGCCCTTCCCCTTTTTTTCTCGAAAATCAGAAAGTGTTCGCGATTGCCATTTTGATGCTATCGTGTAAGAAGCAAGTGGAGGGGGAATACAGGGCCGCATCCCGATCCTCGGTAAGGCCATTATTTCCGGAATTAGAGACTCAAATATTTCAGGTACCCAAAAATTAAGGCTAGAAAAAAGTGCTGCGGATTTGCCGGATTTTAGCGGTGATTACTAGAGAAGATGCGAGGATGCTACAGTTAAAATGGCGGGCCTCTGAGCCGCTTCGTTCTCCTTGTGTAGAAAAAAGTCTGTTCTGGAAGGTCAAAATGACCATTTTTTGAAATTTTGCCGTTCTGTCCCGTCCAAACGCAGGGGGATAGAGAGTTGTCCTTTATACTGGAGATAGAGTTCGACGAGCTGTATTCAACGCACTCATCGGCTTTGTCGTCACTACACGTAGTGCGGAGTTATGGCGGAAAGAATGTCGGCGGAAGGGTGGTTTAAACCCTTCCCCTTTTTTTCTCGAAAATCAGAAAGTGTTCGCGATTGCCATTTTGATGCTATCGTGTAAGAAGCAAGTGGAGGGGGAATACAGGGCCGCATCCCGTTCCTCGGTATGGCCATTATTTCCGGAATTAGAGACTCAAATATTTCAGGTACCCAAAAATTAAGGCTAGAAAAAAGTGCGGCGGATTTGCCGGATTTTAGCGGTGATTACTAGAGAAGATGCGAGGATGCTACAGTTAAATTGGCGGGCCTCTGAGCCGCTTCGTTCTCCTTGTGTAGAAAAAAGTCTGTTTTGGAAGGTCAAAATGACCATTTTTTGAAATTTTGCCGGTCTGTCCCGTACAAACGCAGGGGGATAGAGAGTTGTCCTTTATACTGGAGATAGAGTTCGACGAGCTGTATTCAACGCACTCATCGGCTTTGTCGTCACTACACGTAGTGCGGAGTTATGGCGGAAAGAATGTCGGCGGAAGGGTGGTTTAAACCCTTCCCCTTTTTTTCTCGAAAATCAGAAAGTGTTTCTCGATTGCCATTTTGATGCTATCGTGTAAGAAGCAAGTGGAGGGGGAATACAGGGCCGCATCCCGTTCCTCGGTATGGCCATTATTTCCGGAATTAGAGACTCAAATATTTCAGCTACCCAAAAATTAAGGCTAGAAAAAAGTGCGGTGGATTTGCCGGATTTTAGCGGTGATTACTAGAGAAGGTGCGAGGATGCTACAGTTAAAAGGGCGGGCCTCTGAGCCGCATCGTTCTCCTTGTGTAGAAAAAAGTCTGTTTTGGAAGGTCAAAAAGACCATTTTTTGAAATTTTGCCGGTCTGTCCCGTCCAAACGCAGGGGGATAGAGAGTTGTCCTTTATACTGGAGATAGAGTTCGACGAGCTGTATTCAACGCACTCATCGGCTTTGTCGTCACTACACGTAGTGCGGAGTTATGGCGGAAAGAATGTCGGCGGAAGGGTGGTTTAAACCCTTCCCCTTTTTTTCTCGAAAATCAGAAAGTGTTCGCGATTGCCATTTTGATGCTATCGTGTAAGAAGCAAGTGGAGGGGGAATACAGGGCCGCATCCCGTTCCTCGGTATGGCCATTATTTCCGGAATTAGAGACTCAAATATTTCAGGTACCCAAAAATTAAGGCTAGAAAAAAGTGCGGCGGATTTGCCGGATTTTAGCGGTGATTACTAGAGAAGGTGCGAGGATGCTACAGTTAAAATCGCGGGCCTCTGAGCCGCTTCGTTCTCCTTGTGTAGAAAAAACTCTGTTTTGGAAAGTCAAAATGAACATTTTTTGAAATTTTGCCGGTCTGTCCCGTCCAAACGCAGGGGGATAGAGAGTTGTCCTTTATACTGGAGATAGAGTTCTACGAGCTGTATTCAACGCACTCATCGGCTTTGTCGTCACTACACGTAGTGCGGAGTTATGGCGGAAAGAACGTCGGCGGAAGGGTGGTTTAAACCCTTCCCCTTTTTTTCTCGAAAATCAGAAAGTGTTCGCGATTGCCATTTTGAAGCTATCGTGTAAGAAGCAAGTGGAGGGGGAATACAGGGCCGTATCCCGTTCCTCGGTATGGCCATTATTTCCGGAATTAGAGACTCAAATATTTCAGGTACCCAAAAATTAAGGCTAGAAAAAAGTGCGGCGGATTTGCCGGATTTTAGCGGTGATTACTAGAGAAGTTGCGAGGATGCTACAGTTATAATGGCGGGCCTCTGTGCCGCTTCGTTCTCCTTGTGTAGAAAAAAGTCTGTTCTGGAAGGTCAAAATGACCATTTTTTGAAATTTTGCCGTTCTGTCCCGTCCAAACGCAGGGGGATAGAGAGTTGTCCTTTATACTGGAGATAGAGTTCGACGAGCTGTATTCAACGCACTCATCGGCTTTGTCGTCACTACACGTAGTGCGGAGTTATGGCGGAAAGAAAGTCGGCGGAAGGGTGGTTTAAACCCTTCCCCTTTTTTTCTCGAAAATCAGAAAGTGTTCGCGATTGCCATTTTGATGCTATCGTGTAAGAAGCAAGTGGAGTGGGAATACAGGGCCGCATCCCGTTCCTCGGTATGGCCATTATTTCCGGAATTAGAGACTCAAATATTTCAGGTACCCAAAAATTAAGGCTAGAAAAAAGTGCGGCGGATTTGCCGGATTTTAGCGGTGATTACTAGAGAAGATGCGAGGATGCTACAGTTAAAATGGCGGGCCTCTGAGCCGCTTCGTTCTCCTTGTGTAGAAAAAAGTCTGTTTTGGAAGGTCAAAAAGACCATATTTTGAAAATTTTGCCGGTCTGTCCCGTCCAAACGCAGGGGGATAGAGAGTTGTCCTTTATACTGGAGATAGAGTTCGACGAGCTGTATTCAACGCACTCATCGGCTTTGTCGTCACTACACGTAGTGCGGAGATATGGCGAAAAGAAAGTCGAAAATCAGAAAGTGTTCGCGATTGCCATTTTGATGCTATCGTGTAAGAAGCAAGTGGAGGGGGAATACAGGGCCTCATCCCGTTCCTCGGTATGGCCATTATTTCCGGAATTAGAGACTCAAATATTTCAGGTACCCAAAAATTAAGGCTAGAAAAAAGTGCGGCGGATTTGCCGGATTTTAGCGGTGATTACTAGAGAAGGTGCGAGGATGCTACAGTTAAAATGGCGGGCCTCTGAGCCGCTTCGTTCTCCTTGTGTAGAAAAAAGTCTGTTTTGGAAGGTCAAAATGACCATTTTTTGAAAATTTGCCGGTCTGTCCCGTCCAAACGCAGGGGGATAGAGAGTTGTCCTTTATACTGGAGATAGAGTTCGACGAGCTGTATTCAACGCACTCATCGGCTTTGTCGTCACTACACGTAGTGCGGAGTTATGGCGGAAAGAAAGTCGGCGGAAGGGCCCTTCCCCTTTTTTTCTCGAAAATCAGAAAGTGTTCGCGATTGCCATTTTGATGCTATCGTGTAAGAAGCAAGTGGAGGGGGAATACAGGGCCGCATCCCGTTCCTAGGTATGGCCATTATTTCCGGAATTAGAGACTCAAATATTTCAGGTACCCAAAAATTAAGGCTAGAAAAAAGTGCGGCGGATTTGCCGGATTTTAGCGGTGATTACTAGAGAAGATGCGAGGATGCTACAGTTAAAATGGCGGGCCTCTGAGCCGCTTCGTTCTCCTTGTGTAGAAAAAAGTCTGTTCTGGAAGGTCAAAATGACCATTTTTTGAAAATTTACCGTTCTGTCCCGTCCAAACGCAGGGGGATAGAGAGTTGTCCTTTATACTGGAGATAGAGTTCGACGAGATGTATTCAACGCACTCATCGGCTTTGTCGTCACTACAAGTAGTGCGGAGTTATGGCGGAAAGAACGTCGGCGGAAGGGTGGTTTAAACCCTTCCCCTTTTTTTCTCGAAAATCAGAAAGTGTTCGCGATTGCCATTTTGATGCTATCGTGTAAGAAGCAAGTGGAGGGGGAATACAGGGCCGCATCCCGTTCCTCGGTATGGCCATTATTTCCGGAATTAGAGACTCAAATATTTCAGGTACCCAAAACTTAAGGCTATAAAAAAGTGCGGCGGATTTGCCGGATTTTAGCGGTGATTACTAGAGAAGGTGCGAGGATGCTACAGTTAAAAGGGCGGGCCTCTGAGCCGCATCGTTCTCCTTGTGTAGAAAAAAGTCTGTTTTGGAAGGTCAAAAAGACCATTTTTTGAAATTTTGCCGGTCTGTCCCGTCCAAACGCAGGGGGATAGAGAGTTGTCCTTTATACTGGAGATAGAGTTCGACGAGCTGTATTAACGCACTCATCGGCTTTGTCGTCACTACACGTAGTGCGGAGATATGGCGGAAAGGATGTCGAAAATCACAAAGTGTTCGCGATTGCCATTTTGATGCTATCGTGTGAGAAGCAAGTGGAGGGGGAATACAGGGCCGCATCCCGTTCCTCGGTATGGCCATTATTTCCGGAATTAGAGACTCAAATATTTCAGGTACCCAAAAATTAAGGCTAGAAAAAAGTGCGGCGGATTTGCCGGATTTTAGCGGTGATTACTAGAGAAGGTGCGAGGATGCTACAGTTAAAATGGCGGGCCTCTGAGCCGCTTCGTTCTCCTTGTGTAGAAAAATGTCTGTTTTGGAAGGTCAAAATGACCATTTTTTGAAATTTTGCCGGTCTGTACCGTCCAAACGCAGAGGGATAGAGAGTTGTCCTTTATACTGGGGATAGAGTTCGACGAGCTGTATTCAACGCACTCTTCGGCTTTGTCGTCACTACACGTAGTGCGGAGTTATGGCGGAAAGAATGTCGGCGGAAGGGCCCTTCCCCTTTTTTTCTCGAAAATCAGAAAGTGTTCGCGATTGCCATTTTGATGCTATCGTGTAAGAAGCAAGTGGAGGGGGAATACAGGGCCGCATCCCGTTCCTCGGTATGGCCATTATTTCCGGAATTAGAGACTGAAATATTTCAGGTACCCAAAAATTAAGGCTAGAAAAAAGTGCGGCGGATTTGCCGGATTTTAGCGGTGATTACTAGAGAAGGTGCGAGGATGCTACATATAAAAAGGGCGGGCCTCTGAGCCGCATCGTTCTCCTTGTGTAGAAAAAAGTCTGTTTTGGAAGGTCAAAAAGACCATTTTTTGAAATTTTGCCGGTCTGTCCCGTCCAAACGCAGGGGGATAGAGAGTTGTCCTTTATACGGGAGATAGAGTTCGACGAGCTGTATTAACGCAATCATCGGCTTTGTCGTCACTACACGTAGTGCGGAGATATGGCGGAAAGAAAGTCGAAAATCAGAAAGTGTTCGCGATTGCCATTTTGATGCTATCGTGTGAGAAGCAAGTGGAGGGGGAATACAGGGCCGCATCCCGTTCCTCGGTATGGCCATTATTTCCGGAATTAGAGACTCAAATATTTCAGGTACCCAAAAATTAAGGCTAGAAAAAAGTGCGGCGGATTTGCCGGATTTTAGCGGTGATTACTAGAAAAGATGCGACGATGCTACATTTAAAATGGCGGGCCTCTGAGCCGCTTCGTTCTCCTTGTGTAGAAAAAAGTCTGTTTTGGAAGGTCAAAATGACCATTTTTTGAAATTTTGCCGGTCTGTCCCGTCCAAACGCAGGGGGATAGAGAGTTGTCCTTTAAACTGGAGATAGAGTTCGACGAGCTGTATTCAACGCACTCATCGGCTTTGTCGTCACTACACGTAGTGCGGAGTTATGGCGGAAAGAAAGTCGGCGGAAGGGTGGTTTAAACCCTTCCCCTTTTTTTCTCGAAAATCAGAAAGTGTTCGCGATTGCCATTTTGATGCTATCGTGTAAGAAGCAAGTGGAGTGGGAATACAGGGCCGCATCCCGTTCCTCGGTATGGCCATTATTTCCGGAATTAGAGACTCAAATATTTCAGGTACCCAAAAATTAAGGCTAGAAAAAAGTGCGGCGGATTTGCCGGATTTTAGCGGTGATTACTAGAGAAGATGCGAGGATGCTACAGTTAAAATGGCGGGCCTCTGAGCCGCTTCGTTCTCCTTGTGTAGAAAAAAGTCTGTTTTGGAAGGTCAAAAAGACCATATTTTGAAAATTTTGCCGGTCTGTCCCGTCCAAACGCAGGGGGATAGAGAGTTGTCCTTTATACTGGAGATAGAGTTCGACGAGCTGTATTCAACGCACTCATCGGCTTTGTCGTCACTACACGTAGTGCGGAGTTATGGCGGAAAGTATGTCGGCGGAAGGGCCCTTCCCCTTTTTTTCTCGAAAATCAGAAAGTGTTCGCGATTGCCATTTTGATGCTATCGTGTAAGAAGCAAGTGGAGGGGGAATACAGGGCCGCATCCCGATCCTCGGTATGGCCATTATTTCCGGAATTAGAGACTCAAATATTTCAGGTACCCAAAAATTAAGGCTAGAAAAAAGTGCTGCGGATTTGCCGGATTTTAGCGGTGATTACTAGAGAAGATGCGAGGATGCTACAGTTAAAATGGCGGGCCTCTGAGCCGCTTCGTTCTCCTTGTGTAGAAAAAAGTCTGTTCTGGATGGTCAAAATGACCATTTTTTGAAATTTTGCCGTTCTGTCCCGTCCAAACGCAGGGGGATAGAGAGTTGTCCTTTATACTGGAGATAGAGTTCGACGAGCTCTATTCAACGCACTCATCGGCTTTGTCGTCACTACACGTAGTGCGGAGTTATGGCGGAAAGAATGTCGGCGGAAGGGTGGTTCCCCTTTTTTTCTCGAAAATCAGAAAGTGTTCGCGATTGCCATTTTGATGCTATCTTGTAAGAAGCAAGTGGAGGGGGAATACAGGGCCGCATCCCGTTCCTCGGTATGGCCATTATTTCCGGAATTAGAGACTCAAATATTTCAGGTACCCAAAAATTAAGGCTAGAAAAAAGTGCGGCGGATTTGCCGGATTTTAGCGGTGATTACTAGAGAAGATGCGAGGATGCTACAGTTAAAATGGCGGGCCTCTGAGCCGCTTCGTTCTCCTTGTGTAGAAAAAAGTCTGTTTTGGAAGGTCAAAATGACCATTTTTTGACATTTTGCCGGTCTGTCCCGTACAAACGCAGGGGGATAGAGAGTTGTCCTTTATACTGGAGATAGAGTTCGACGAGCTGTATTCAACGCACTCATCGGCTTTGTCGTCACTACACGTAGTGCGGAGTTATGGCGGAAAGAATGTCGGCGGAAGGGTGGTTTAAACCCTTCCCCTTTTTTTCTCGAAAATCAGAAAGTGTTTCTCGATTGCCATTTTGATGCTATCGTGTAAGAAGCAAGTGGAGGGGGAATACAGGGCCGCATCCCGTTCCTCGGTATGGCCATTATTTCCGGAATTAGAGACTCAAATATTTCAGGTACCCAAAAATTAAGGCTAGAAAAAAGTGCGGCGGATTTGCCGGATTTTAGCGGTGATTACTAGAGAAGATGCGAGGATGCTACAGTTAAAATGGCGGGCCTCTGAGCCGCTTCGTTCTCCTTGTGTAGAAAAAAGTCTGTTCTGGAAGGTCAAAATGACCATTTTTTGAAATTTTGCCGTTCTGTCCCGTCCAAACACAGGGGGATAGAGAGTTGTCCTTTATACTGGAGATAGAGTTCGACGAGCTGTATTCAACGCACTCATCGGCTTTGTCGTCAATACACGTAGTGCGGAGTTATGGCGGAAAGAAAGTCGGCGGAAAAAGTCTTTTTTGGAAGGTCAAAATGACCATTTTTTTAAATTTTGCCGGTCTGTACCGTCCAAACGCAGGGGGATAGAGAGTTGTCCTTTATACTGGAGATAGAGTTCGACGAGCTATATTCAACGCACTCATCGGCTTTGTCGTCACTACACGTAGTGCGGAGTTATGGCGGAAAGAAAGTCGGCGGAAGGGCCCTTCCCCTTTTTTTTCTCGAAAATCAGAAAGTGTTCGCGATTGCCATTTTGATGCTATCGTGTAAGAAGCAAGTGGAGGGGGAATACAGGGCCGCATCCCGTTCCTCGGTATGGCCATTATTTCCGGAATTAGAGACTCAAATATTTCAGGTACCCAAAAATTAAGGCTAGAAAAAAGTGCGGCGGATTTGCCGGATTTTAGCGGTGATTACTAGAGAAGATGCGAGGATGCTACAGTTAAAATGGCGGGCCTCTGAGCCGCTTCGTTCTCCTTGTGTAGAAAAAAGTCTGTTCTGGAAGGTCAAAATGACCATTTTTTGAAATTTTGCCGTTCTGTCCCGTCCAAACGCAGGGGGATATTGAGTTGTCCTTTATACTGGAGATAGAGTTCGACGAGCTGTATTCAACGCACTCATCGGCTTTGTCGTCACTACACGTAGTGCGGAGATATGGCGGAAAGAAAGTCGAAAATCAGAAAGTGTTCGCGATTGCCATTTTGATGCTATCGTGTGAGAAGCAAGTGGAGGGGGAATACAGGGCCGCATCCCGTTCCTCGGTATGGCCATTATTTCCGGAATTAGAGACTCAAATATTTGAGGTACCCAAAAATTAAGGCTAGAAATAAGTGTGGCGGATTTGCCGGATTTTAGCGGTGATTACTAGAAAAGATGCGAGGATGCTACAGTTAAAATGGCGGGCCTCTGAGCCGCTTCGTTCTCCTTGTGTAGAAAAAAGTCTGTTTTGGAAGGTCAAAATGACCATTTTTTGAAATTTTGCCGGTCTGTCCCGTCCAAACGCTGGGGGATAGAGAGTTATCCTTTATACTGGAGATAGAGTTCGACGAGCTATATTCAACGCACTCATCGGCTTTGTCGTCACTACACGTAGTGCGGAGTTATGGCGGAAAGAAAGTCGGCGGAAGGGCCCTTCCCCTTTTTTTCTCGAAAATCAGAAAGTGTTCGCGATTGCCATTTTGATGCTATCGTGTAAGAAGCAAGTGGAGGGGGAATACAGGGCCGCATCCCGTTCCTCCGTATGGCCATTATTTCCGGAATTAGAGACTCAAATATTTCAGGTACCCAAAAATTAAGGCTAGAAAAAAGTGCGGCGGATTTGCCGGATTTTAGCGGTGATTACTAGAGAAGATGCGAGGATGCTACAATTAAAATGGCGGGCCTCTGAGCCGCTTCGTTCTCCTTGTGTAGAAAAAAGTCTGTTCTGCAAGGTCAAAATGACCATTTTTTAAAATTTTGCCATTCTGTCCCGTCCAAACGCAGGGGGATAGAGAGTTGTCCTTTATACTGGAGATAGAGTTCGACGAGCTGTATTCAACGCACTCATCGGCTTTGTCGTCACTACACGTAGTGCGGAGATATGGCGGAAAGAAAGTCGAAAATCAGAAAGTGTTCGCGATTGCCATTTTGATGCTATCGTGTGAGAAGCAAGTGGAGGGGGAATAAGGGCCGCATCCCGTTCCTCGGTATGGCCTTTATTTCCGGAATTAGAGACTCAAATATTTCAGGTACCCAAAAATTAAGGCTAGAAAAAAGTGCGGCGGATTTGCCGGATTTTAGCGGTGATTACTAGAAAAGATGCGAGGATGCTACAGTTAAAATGGCGGGCCTCTGAGCCGCTTCGTTCTCCTTGTGTAGAAAAAAGTCTGTTTTGGAAGGTCAAAATGACCATTTTTTGAAATTTTGCCGGTCTGTCCCGTCCAAACGCAGGGGGATAGAGAGTTGTCCTTTATACTGGAGATAGAGTTCGACGAGCTGTATTCAACGCACTCATCGGCTTTGTCGTCACTACACGTAGTGCGGAGTTATGGCGGAAAGAATGTCGGCGGAAGGGTGGTTTAAACCCTTACCCTTCTTTTTTCTCGAAAATCAGAAAGTGTTCACGATTGCCATTTTGATGCTATCGTGTAAGAAGCAAGTGGAGGGGGAATACAGGGCCGCATCCCGTTCCTCCGTATGGCCATTATTTCCGGAATTAGAGACTCAAATATTTCAGGTACCCAAAAATTAAGGCTAGAAAAAAGTGCGGCGGATTTGCCGGATTTTAGCGGTGATTACTAGAGAAGATGCGAGGATGCTACAGTTAAAATGGCGGGCCTCTGAGCCGCTTCGTTCTCCTTGTGTAGAAAAAAGTCTGTTCTGCAAGGTCAAAATGACCATTTTTTAAAATTTTGCCATTCTGTCCCGTCCAAACGCAGGGGGATAGAGAGTTGTCCTTTATACTGGAGATAGAGTTCGACGAGCTGTATTCAACGCACTCATCGGCTTTGTCGTCACTACACGTAGTGCGGAGATATGGCGGAAAGAAAGTCGAAAATCAGAAAGTGTTCGCGATTGCCATTTTGATGCTATCGTGTGAGAAGCAAGTGGAGGGGGAATAAGGGCCGCATCCCGTTCCTCGTTATGGCCATTATTTCCGGAATTAGAGACTCAAATACTTCAGGTACCCAAAAATTAAGGCTAGATAAAAGTGCGGCGGATTTGCCGGAATTTATCGGTGATTACTAGAGAAGGTGCGAGGATGCTACAGTTAAAATGGCGGGCCTCTGAGCCGTTTCGTTCTCCTTGTGTAGAAAAAAGTCTGTTTTGGAAAGTCAAAATGACCTTTTTTTGAAATTTTGCCGGTCTGTCCCGTCCAAACGCAGGGGGATAGGGAGATGTCCTTTATACTGGAGATAGAGTTCGACGAGCTGTATTCAACGCACTCATCGGCATTGTCGTCACTACACGTAGTGCGGAGATATGGCGGAAAGAAAGTCGAAAATCAGAAAGTGTTCGCGATTGCCATTTTGATGCTATCGTGTGAGAAGCAAGTGGAGGGGGAATAAGGGCCGCATCCCGTTCCTCGGTATGGCCTTTCTTTCCGGAATTAGAGACTCAAATATTTCAGGTACCCAAAAATTAAGGCTAGAAAAAAGTGCGGCGGATTTGCCGGATTTTAGCGGTGATTACTAGAAAAGATGTGAGGATGCTACAGTTAAAATGGCGGGCCTCTGAGCCGCTTCGTTCACCTTGTGTTGAAAAAAGTCTGTTTTGGAGGTCAAAATGACCATTTTTTGAAATTTTGCCGGTCTGTCCCGTCCAAACGCAGGGGGATAGAGAGTTGTCCTTTATACTGGAGATTGAGTTCGAGGAGCTGTATTCAACGCACTAATCGGCTTTCTAGTCACTACACGTAGTGCGGAGTTATGGCGGTAAGAATGTCGACGGAAGGGTGGTTTAAACCCTTCCCCTTTTTTTCTCGAAAATCAGAAAGTGTTCGCGATTGCCATTTTGATGCTATCGTGTAAGAAGCAAGTGGAGGGGGAATACAGGGCCGCATCCCGTTCCTCGGTATGGCCATTATTTCCGGAATTAGAGACTCAAATATTTCAGGTACCCAAACATTAAGGCTAGAAAAAAGTGCGGCGGATTTGCCGGATTTTAGCGGTGATTGCTAGAGAAGGTGCGAGGATGCTACAGTTAAAATGGCGGGCCTCTGAGCCGCTTCGTTCTCCTTGTGTAGAAAAAAGTCTGTTTTGGAAGGTCAAAATGACCATTTTTTTTAATTTTGCCGGTCTGTCCCGTCCAAACGCAGGGGGATAGAGAGTTGTCCTTTATACTGGAGATAGAGTTCGACGAGCTGTATTCAACGCACTCATCGGCTTTGTCGTCACTACACGTAGTGCGGAGATATGGCGGAAAGAAAGTCGGCGGAAGGGTGGTTTAAAACCCTTCCCCTTTTTTTCTCGAAAATAGAAAGTGTTCGCGATTGCCATTTTGATGCTATCGTGTAAGAAGCAAGTGGAGGGGGAACACAGGGCCGTATCCAGTTCCTCGGTATGGCCATTATTTCCGGAATTAGAGACTCAAATATTTCAGGTACCCAAAAATTAAGGCTAGAAAAAAGTGCGGCGGATTTGCCGGATTTTAGCGGTGATTACTAGAAAAGATGCGAGGATGCTACAGTTAAAATGGCGGGCCTCTGAGCCGCTTCGTTCTCCTTGTGTAGAAAAAAGTCTGTTTTGGAAGGTCAAAATGACCATTTTTTGAAATTTTGCCGGTTTGTCCCGTCCAAACGCAGGGGGATAGAGAGTTGTCCTTTATACTGGAGATAGAGTTCGACGAGCTGTATTCAACGCACTCATCGGCTTTGTCGTCACTACACGTAGTGCGGAGTTATGGCGGAAAGAATGTCGGCGGAAGGGTGGTTTAAACCCTTACCCTTCTTTTTTCTCGAAAATCAGGAAGTGTTCGCGATTGCCATTTTGATGCTTTCGTGTAAGAAGCAAGTGGAGGGGGAATACAGGGCCGCATCCCGTTCCTCGTTATGGCCATTATTTCCGGAATTAGAGACTCAAATATTTCAGGTACCCAAAAATTAAGGCTAGAAAAAAGTGCGGCGGATTTGCCGGAATTTATCGGTGATTACTAGAGAAGGTGCGAGGATGCTACAGTTAAAATGGCGGGCCTCTGAGCCGTTTCGTTCTCCTTGTGTAGAAAAAAGTCTGTTTTGGAAAGTCAAAATGACCTTTTTTTGAAATTTTGCCGGTCTGTCCCGTCCAAACGCAGGGGGATAGGAAGATGTCCTTTATACTGGAGATAGAGTTCGACGAGCTGTATTCAACGCACGCATCGGCTTTGTCGTCACTACACGTAGTGCGGAGTTATGGCGGAAAGAAAGTCGGCGGAAGGGTGGTTTAAACCCTTCCCCTTTTTTTCTCGAAAATCAGAAAGTGTTTGCGATTGCCATTTTGATGCTATCGTGTAAGAAGCAAGTGGAGGGGGAATACAGGGCCGCATCCCGTTCCTCCGTATGGCCATTATTTCCGGAATTAGAGACTCAAATATTTCAGGTACCCAAAAATTAAGGCTAGAAAAAAGTGCGGCGGATTTGCCGGATTTTAGCGGTGATTACTAGAGAAGATGCGAGGATGCTACAGTTAAAATGGCGGGCCTCTGAGCCGCTTCGTTCTCCTTGTGTAGAAAAAAGTCTGTTCTGCAAGGTCAAAATGACCATTTTTTTAAATTTTGCCGTTCTGTCCCGTCCAAACGCAGGGGGATAGAGAGTTGTCCTTTATACTGGAGATAGAGTTCGACGAGCTGTATTCAACGCACTCATCGGCTTTGTCGTCACTACACGTAGTGCGGAGATATGGCGGAAAGAAAGTCGAAAATCAGAAAGTGTTCGCGATTGCCATTTTGATGCTATCGTGTGAGAAGCAAGTGGAGGGGGAATAAGGGCCGCATCCCGTTCCTCGGTATGGCCTTTATTTCCGGAATTAGAGACTCAAATATTTCAGGTACCCAAAAATTAAGGCTAGAAAAAAGTGCGGCGGATTTGCCGGATTTTAGCGGTGATTACTAGAAAAGATGTGAGGATGCTACAGTTAAAATGGCGGGCCTCTGAGCCGCTTCGTTCACCTTGTGTTGAAAAAAGTCTGTTTTGGAAGGTCAAAATGACCATTTTTTGAAATTTTGCCGGTCTGTCCCGTCCAAACGCAGGGGGATAGAGAGTTGTCCTTTATACTGGAGATTGAGTTCGAGGAGCTGTATTCAACGCACTAATCGGCTTTGTAGTCACTACACGTAGTGCGGAGTTATGGCGGTAAGAATGTCGACTGAAATATTTGAGTCTCTAATTCTGGAAATAATGGCCATACCGAGGAACGGGATGCGGCCCTGTATTCCCCCTCCACTTGCGTCTTACACGATAGCATCAAAATGGCAATCGCAAACACTTTCTGATTTTCGAGAAAAAAAGGGGAAGGGTTTAAACCACCCTTCCCCTTTTTTTCTCGAAAATCAGAAAGTGTTCGCAATTGCCATTTTGATGCTATCGTGTAAGAAGCAAGTGGAGGGGGAATACAGGGCCGCATCCCGTTCCTCGGTATGGCCATTATTTCCGGAATTAGAGACTCAAATATTTCAGGTACCCAAACATTAAGGCTAGAAAAAAGTGCGGCGGATTTGCCGGATTTTAGCGGTGATTACTAGAGAAGGTGCGAGGATGCTACAGTTAAAATGGCGGGCCTCTGAGCCGCTTCGTTCTCCTTGTGTAGAAAAAAGTCTGTTTTGGAAGGTCAAAATGACCATTTTTTTAAATTTTGCCGGTCTGTCCCGTCCAAACGCAGGGGGATAGAGAGTTGTCCTTTATACTGGAGATAGAGTTCGACGAGCTGTATTCAACGCACTCATCGGCTTTGTCGTCACTACACGTAGTGCGGAGATATGGCGGAAAGAAAGTCGGCGGAAGGGTGGTTTAAAACCCTTCCCCTTTTTTTCTCGAAAATCAGAAAGTGTTCGCGATTCCATTTTGATGCTATCGTGTAAGAAGCAAGTGGAGGGGGAATACAGGGCCGCATCCAGTTCCTCGGTATGGCCATTATTTCCGGAATTAGAGACTCAAATATTTCAGGTACCTAAAAATTAAGGCTAGAAAAAAGTGCGGCGGATTTGCCGGATTTTAGCTGCGATCACTAGAGAAGATGCGAGGATGCTACAGTTAAAATGGCGGGCCTCTAAGCCGCTTCGTTCTCCTTGTGTATAAAAAAGTCTGTTTTGGAAGGTCAAAATGACCATTCTTTGAAATTTTGCCGGTCTGTCCCGTCCAAACGCTGGGTGATAGAGAGTTATCCTTCATACTGGAGATAGAGTTCGACGAGCTGTATTCAACGCACTCATCGGCTTTGTCGTCACTACACGTAGTGCGGAGTTATGGCGGAAAGAATGTCGGCGGAAGGGTGGTTTAAACCCTTCCCCTTTTTTTCTCGAAAATCAGAAAGTGTTTGCGATTGCCATTTTGATGCTATCGTGTAAGAAGCAAGTGGAGGGGGAATACAGGGCCGCATCCCGTTCCTCGGTATGGCCATTATTTCCAGAATTAGAGACTCAAATATTTCAGGTACCCAAAAATTAAGGCTAGATAAAAGTGCGGCGGATTTGCCGGATTTTAGCGGTGATTACTAGAGAAGATGCGAGGATGCTACAGTTAAAATGGCGGGCCTCTGAGCCGATTCGTTCTCCTTGTGTAGAAAAAAGTCTGTTCTGGAAGGTCAAAATCACCATTTTTTGAAATTTTGCCGTTCTGTCCCGTCCAAACGCAGGGGGATAGAGAGTTGTCCTTTATACTGCAGATAGAGTTCGACGAGCTGTATTCAACGCACTCATCGGCTTTGTCGTCACTACACGTAGTGCGGAGATATGGCGGAAAGAATGTCAAAAATCAGAAAGTGTTCGCGATTGCCATTTTGATGCTATCGTGTGAGAAGCAAGTGGAGGGGGAATACAGGGCCGCATCCCATTCCTCGGTATGGCCATTATTTCCGGAATTAGAGACTCAAATATTTCAGGTACCCAAAAATTAAGGCTTGAAAAAAGTGCGGCGGATTTGCCGGATTTTAGCGGTGATTACTAGAAAAGATGCGAGGATGCTACAGTTAAAATGGCGGGCCTCTGAGCCGCTTCGTTCTCCTTGTGTAGAAAAAAGTCTGTTTTGGAAGGTCAAAATGACCATTTTTTGAAATTTTGCCGGTCTGTCCCGTCCAAACGCAGGGGGATAGAGAGTTGTCCTTTATACTGGAGATAGAGTTCGACGAGCTGTATTCAACGCACTCATCGGCTTTGTCGTCACTACACGTAGTGCGGAGTTATGGCGGAAAGAATGTCGGCGGAAGGGTGGTTTAAACCATTACCCTTCTTTTTTCTCGAAAATCAGAAAGTGTTCGCGATTGCCATTTTGATGCTATCGTGTAAGAAGCAAGTGGAGGGGGAATACAGGGCCGCATCCCGTTCCTCGTTATGGCCATTATTTCCGGAATTAGAGACTCAAATATTTCAGGTACCCAAAAATTAAGGCTAGAAAAAAGTGCGGCGGATTTGCCGGAATTTATCGGTGATTACTAGAGAAGGTGCGAGGATGCTACAGTTAAAATGGCGGGCCTCTGAGCCGTTTCGTTCTCCTTGTGTAGAAAAAAGTCTGTTTTGGAAAGTCAAAATGACCTTTTTTTGAAATTTTGCCGGTCTGTCCCGTCCAAACGCAGGGGGATAGGAAGATGTCCTTTATACTGGAGATAGAGTTCGACGAGCTGTATTCAACGCACTCATCGGCTTTGTCGTCACTACACGTAGTGCGGAGTTATGGCGGAAAGAATGTCGGCGGAAGGGTGGTTTAAACCCTTCCCCTTTTTTTCTCGAAAATCAGAAAGTGTTCGCGATTGCCATTTTGATGCTATCGTGTAAGAAGCAAGTGGAGGGGGAATACAGGGCCGCATCCCGTTCCTCGGTATGGCCATTATTTCCTTAATTAGAGACTCAAATATTTCAGGTAACCAAAAATTAAGGCTAGAAAAAAGTGCGGCGGATTTGCCGGATTTTAGCGGTGATTACTAGAGAAGATGCGAGGATGCTACAGTTAAAATGGCGGGCCTCTAAGCCGCTTCGTTCTCCTTGTGTAGAAAAAAGTCTGTTTTGGAAGGTCAAAATGACCATTTTTTGAAATTTTGCCGGTCTGTCCCGTCCAAACGCAGGGGGATAGAGAGTTGTCCTTTATACTGGAGATAGAGTTCGACGAGCTGTATTCAACGCACTCATCGGCTTTGTCGTCACTACACGTAGTGCGGAGTTATGGCGGAAAGAAAGTCGGCGGAAGGGTGGTTTAAACCCTTCCCCTTTATTCAACGCACTCATCGGCTTTGTCGTCACAACACGTAGTGCGGAGTTATGGCGGAAAAAAGTCGAAAATCAGAAAGTGTTCGCGATTGCCATTTTGATGCTATCGTGTAAGAAGCAAGTGGAGGGGGAATACAGGGCCGCATCCCGTTCCTCGGTATGGCCATTATTTCCGGAATTAGAGACTCAAATATTTCAGGTACCCAAAAATTAAGGCTAGAAAAAAGTGCGGCGGATTTGCCGGATTTTAGCGGTGATTACTAGAGAAGGTGCGAGGATGCTACAGTTAAAAGGGCGGGCCTCTGAGCCGCTTCGTTCTCCTTGTGTAGAAAAAATTCTGTTTTGGAAGGTCAAAATGACCATTGTTTGAAAATTTGCCGGTCTGTCCCGTCCAAACGCAGGGGGATAGAGAGTTGTCCTTCATACTGGTGATAGAGTTCGACGAGCTGTATTCAACGCACTCATCGGTTTGTCGTCACTACACGTAGTGCGGAGCTATGGCGGAAAGAAAGTCGGCGGAAGGGTGGTTTAAACCCTTCCCCTTTTTTTCTCGAAAATCAGAAAGTGTTTGCGATTGCCATTTTGATGCTATCGTGTAAGAAGCAAGTGGAGGGGGAATACAGGGCCGCATCCTGTTCCTCGGTATGGCCATTATTTCCGGAATTAGAGACTAAAATATTTCAGGTACCCAAAAATTAAGGCTAGAAAAAAGTGCGGCGGATTTGCCGGATTTTAGCGGTGATTACTAGAGAAGATGCGAGGATGCTACAGTTAAAATGGCGGGCCTCTGAGCCGCTTCGTTCTCCTTGTGTAGAAAAAAGTCTGTTCTGGAAGGTCAAAATGACCATTTTTTGAAATTTTGCCGTTCTGTCCCGTTCAAACGCAGGGGGATAGAGAGTTGTCCTTTATACTGGAGATAGAGTTCGACGAGCTGTATTCAACGCACTCATAGGCTTTGTCGTCACTACACGTAGTGCGGAGATATGGCGGAAAGAAAGTCGAAAATCAGAAAGTGTTCGCGATTGCCATTTTGTTGCTATCGTGTAAGAAGCAAGTGGAGGGGGAATACAGGGCCGCATCCCGTTCCTCGGTATGGCCATTATTTCCGGAATTAGAGACTCAAATATTTCAGGTACCCAAAAATTAAGGCTAGAAAAAAGTGCGGCGGATTTGCCGGATTTTAGCGGTGATTACTAGAGAAGGTGCGAGGATGCTACAGTTAAAATGGCGGGCCTCTGAGCCGCTTCGTTCTCCTTGTGTAGAAAAAAGTCTGTTTTGGAAAGTCAATTTGACCATTTTTTGAAATTTTGCCGGTCTGTCCCGTCCAAACGCAGGGGGATAGGGAGATGTCCTTTATGCTGGAGATAGAGTTCGAAGAGCTGTATTCAACGCACTCATCGGCTTTGTCGTCACTACACGTAGTGCGGAGTTATGGCGGAAAGAAAGTCGGCGGAAGGGAAATCAGAAAGTGTTCGCGATTGCCATTTTGATGCTATCGTGTAAGAAGCAAGTGGAGGGGGAATACAGGGCCGCATCCCGTTCCTCGGTATGGCCATTATTTCCGGAATTAGAGACTCAAATATGTCAGGTACCCAAAAATTAAGGCTAGAAAAAAGTGCGGCGGGTTTGCCGGATTTTAGCGGTGATTACTAGAGAAGATGCGAGGATGCTACAGTTAAAATGGCGGGCCTCTGAGCCGCTTCGTTCTCCTTGTGTAGAAAAAAGTCTGTTTTGGAAGGTCAAAATGACCACTTTTTGAAATTTTGCCGGTCTGTCCCGTCCTAACGCGGGGGGATAGAGAGTTGTCCTTTATACTGGAGATAGAGTTCGACGAGCTGTATTCAACGCACTCATGGGCTTTGTCGTCACTACAGGTAGTGCGAAGATATGGCGGAAAGAAAGTCGAAATTCAGAAAGTGTTCGCGATTGCCATTTTGATGCTATCGTGTGGGAAGCAAGTGGAGGGGGAATACAGGGCCGCATCCCGTTCCTCGGTATGGCCATTATTTCCGGAATTAGAGACTCAAATATTTCAGGTACCCAAAAATTAAGGCTAGAAAAAAGTGCGGCGGATTTGCCGGATTTTAGCGGTGATTACTAGAGAAGATGCGAGGATGCTACAGTTAAAATGGCGGGCCTCTGAGCCGCTTCGTTCTCCTTGTGTAGAAAAAAGTCTGTTTTGGAAGGTCAAAATGACCATTTTTTGAAATTTTGCCGGTCTGTCCCGTCCTAACGCAGGGGGATAGAGAGTTGTCCTTTATACTGGAGATAGAGTTCGACGAGCTGTATGCAACGCACTCATCGGCTTTGTCGTCACTACACGTAGTGCGGAGTTATGGCGGAAAGAAAGTCGGCGGAAGGGTGGTTTAAACCCTTCCCCTTTTTTTCTCGAAAATCAGAAAGTGTTTGCGATTGCAATTTTGATGCTATTGTGTAAGAAGCAAGTGGAGGGGGAATACAGGGCCGCATCCCGTTCCTCGGTATGGCCATTATTTCCGGAATTAGAGACTCAAATATTTCAGGTACCCAAAAATTAAGGCTAGAAAAAAGTGCGGCGGATTTGCCGGATTTTAGCGGTGATTACTAGAGAAGGTGCGAGGATGCTACAGTTAAAAGGGCGGGCCTCTGAGCCGCTTCGTTCTCCTTGTGTAGAAAAAAGTCTGTTTTGGAAGGTGAAAATGACCTTTTTTTGAAATTTGCCGGTCTGTCCGGTCCAAACGCAGGGGGATAGAGAGTTGTCCTTTACACTGGAGATAGAGTTCGACGAGCTGTATTCAACGCACTCATCGGCTTTGTCGTCACAACACGTAGTGCGGAGTTATGGCGGAAAGAAAGTCGAAAATCAGAAAGTGTTCGCGATTGCCATTTTGATGCTATCGTGTAAGAAGCAAGTGGAGGGGGAATACATGGCCGCATCCCGTTCCTCGGTATGGCCATTATTTCCGGAATTAGAGACTCAAATATTTCAGGTACCCAAAAATTAAGGCTAGAAAAAAGTGCGGCGGATTTGCCGGATTTTAGCGGTGATTACTAGAGAAGGTGCGAGGATGCTACAGTTAAAAGGGCGGGCCTCTGAGCCGCTTCGTTCTCCTTGTGTAGAAAAAAGTCTGTTTTGGAAGGTCAAAATGACCATTTTTTGAAATTTTGCCGGTCTGTCCCGTCCAAACGCAGGGGGATAGAGAGTTGTCCTTTATACTGGAGATAGAGTTCGACGAGCTGTATTCAACGCAATCATCGGCTTTGTCGTCACTACACGTAGTGCGGAGTTATGGCGGAGAGAAAGTCGGCGGAAGGGTGGTTTTAACCCTTCCCCTTTTTTTCTCGAAAATCAGAAAGTGTTCGCGATTGCCATTTTGATGCTATCGTGTAAGAAGCAAGTGGAGGGGGAATACAGGGCCGCATCCAGTTCCTCGGTATGGCCATTATTTCCGGAATTAGAGACTCAAATATTTCAGGTACCTAAAAATTAAGGCTAGAAAAAAGTGCGGCGGATTTGCCGGATTTTAGCTGCGATTACTAGAGAAGATGCGAGGATGCTACAGTTAAAATGGCGGGCCTCTAAGCCGCTTCGTTCTCCTTGTGTATAAAAAAGTCTGTTTTGGAAGGTCAAAATGATCATTCTTTGAAATTTTGCCGGTCTGTCCCGTCCAAACGCTGGGTGATAGAGAGTTATCCTTCATACTGGAGATAGAGTTCGACGAGCTGTATTCAACGCACTCATCGGCTTTGTCGTCACTACACGTAGTGCGGAGTTATGGCGGAAAGAATGTCGGCGGAAGGGTGGTTTAAACCCTTCCCCTTTTTTTCTCGAAAATCAGAAAGTGTTTGCGATTGCCATTTTGATGCTATCGTGTAAGAAGCAAGTGGAGGGGGAATACAGGGCCGCATCCCGTTCCTCGGTATGGCCATTATTTCCAGAATTAGAGACTCAAATATTTCAGGTACCCAAAAATTAAGGCTAGATAAAAGTGCGGCGGATTTGCCGGATTTTAGCGGTGATTACTAGAGAAGATGCGAGGATGCTACAGTTAAAATGGCGGGCCTCTGAGCCGATTCGTTCTCCTTGTGTAGAAAAAAGTCTGTTGTGGAAGGTCAAAATCACCATTTTTTGAAATTTTGCCGTTCTGTCCCGTCCAAACGCAGGGGGATAGAGAGTTGTCCTTTATACTGCAGATAGAGTTCGACGAGCTGTATTCAACGCACTCATCGGCTTTGTCGTCACTACACGTAGTGCGGAGATATGGCGGAAAGAATGTCAAAAATCAGAAAGTGTTCGCGATTGCCATTTTGATGCTATCGTGTGAGAAGCAAGTGGAGGGGGAATACAGGGCCGCATCCCATTCCTCGGTATGGCCATTATTTCCGGAATTAGAGACTCAAATATTTCAGGTACCCAAAAATTAAGGCTTGAAAAAAGTGCGGCGGATTTGCCGGATTTTAGCGGTGATTACTAGAAAAGATGCGAGGATGCTACAGTTAAAATGGCGGGCCTCTGAGCCGCTTCGTTCTCCTTGTGTAGAAAAAAGTCTGTTTTGGAAGGTCAAAATGACCATTTTTTGAAATTTTGCCGGTCTGTCCCGTCCAAACGCAGGGGGATAGAGAGTTGTCCTTTATACTGGAGATAGAGTTCGACGAGCTGTATTCAACGCACTCATCGGCTTTGTCGTCACTACACGTAGTGCGGAGTTATGGCGGAAAGAATGTCGGCGGAAGGGTGGTTTAAACCATTACCCTTCTTTTTTCTCGAAAATCAGAAAGTGTTCGCGATTGCCATTTTGATGCTATCGTGTAAGAAGCAAGTGGAGGGGGAATACAGGGCCGCATCCCGTTCCTCGTTTTGGCCATTATTTCCGGAATTAGAGACTCAAATATTTCAGGTACCCAAAAATTAAGGCTAGAAAAAAGTGCGACGGATTTGCCGGAATTTATCGGTGATTACTAGAGAAGGTGCGAGGATGCTACAGTTAAAATGGCGGGCCTCTGAGCCGTTTCGTTCTCCTTGTGTAGAAAAAAGTCTGTTTTGGAAAGTCAAAATGACCTTTTTTTGAAATTTTGCCGGTCTGTCCCGTCCAAACGCAGGGGGATAGGAAGATGTCCTTTATACTGGAGATAGAGTTCGACGAGCTGTATTCAACGCACTCATCGGCTTTGTCGTCACTACACGTAGTGCGGAGTTATGGCGGAAAGAATGTCGGCGGAAGGGTGGTTTAAACCCTTCCCCTTTTTTTCTCGAAAATCAGAAAGTGTTCGCGATTGCCATTTTGATGCTATCGTGTAAGAAGCAAGTGGAGGGGGAATACAGGGCCGCATCCCGTTCCTCGGTATGGCCATTATTTCCTTAATTAGAGACTCAAATATTTCAGGTAACCAAAAATTAAGGCTAGAAAAAAGTGCGGCGGATTTGCCGGATTTTAGCGGTGATTACTAGAGAAGATGCGAGGATGCTACAGTTAAAATGGCGGGCCTCTAAGCCGCTTCGTTCTCCTTGTGTAGAAAAAAGTCTGTTTTGGAAGGTCAAAATGACCATTTTTTGAAATTTTGCCGGTCTGTCCCGTCCAAACGCAGGGGGATAGAGAGTTGTCCTTTATACTGGAGATAGAGTTCGACGAGCTGAATTCAACGCACTCATCGGCTTTGTCGTCACTACACGTAGTGCGGAGTTATGGCGGAAAGAAAGTCGGCGGAAGGGTGGTTTAAACCCTTCCCCTTTATTCAACGCACTCATCGGCTTTGTCGTCACAACACGTAGTGCGGAGTTATGGCGGAAAAAAGTCGAAAATCAGAAAGTGTTCGCGATTGCCATTTTGATGCTATCGTGTAAGAAGCAAGTGGAGGGGGAATACAGGGCCGCATCCCGTTCCTCGGTATGGCCATTATTTCCGGAATTAGAGACTCAAATATTTCAGGTACCCAAAAATTAAGGCTAGAAAAAAGTGCGGCGGATTTGCCGGATTTTAGCGGTGATTACTAGAGAAGGTGCGAGGATGCTACAGTTAAAAGGGCGGGCCTCTGAGCCGCTTCGTTCTCCTTGTGTAGAAAAAATTCTGTTTTGGAAGGTCAAAATGACCATTGTTTGAAAATTTGCCGGTCTGTCCCGTCCAAACGCAGGGGGATAGAGAGTTGTCCTTCATACTGGTGATAGAGTTCGACGAGCTGTATTCAACGCACTCATCGGTTTGTCGTCACTACACGTAGTGCGGAGCTATGGCGGAAAGAAAGTCGGCGGAAGGGTGGTTTAAACCCTTCCCCTTTTTTTCTCGAAAATCAGAAAGTGTTTGCGATTGCCATTTTGATGCTATCGTGTAAGAAGCAAGTGGAGGGGGAATACAGGGCCGCATCCTGTTCCTCGGTATGGCCATTATTTCCGGAATTAGAGACTAAAATATTTCAGGTACCCAAAAATTAAGGCTAGAAAAAAGTGCGGCGGATTTGCCGGATTTTAGCGGTGATTACTAGAGAAGATGCGAGGATGCTACAGTTAAAATGGCGGGCCTCTGAGCCGCTTCGTTCTCCTTGTGTAGAAAAAAGTCTGTTCTGGAAGGTCAAAATGACCATTTTTTGAAATTTTGCCGTTCTGTCCCGTTCAAACGCAGGGGGATAGAGAGTTGTCCTTTATACTGGAGATAGAGTTCGACGAGCTGTATTCAACGCACTCATCGGCTTTGTCGTCACTACACGTAGTGCGGAGATATGGCGGAAAGAAAGTCGAAAATCAGAAAGTGTTCGCGATTGCCATTTTGTTGCTATCGTGTAAGAAGCAAGTGGAGGGGGAATACAGGGCCGCATCCCGTTCCTCGGTATGGCCATTATTTCCGGAATTAGAGACTCAAATATTTCAGGTACCCAAAAATTAAGGCTAGAAAAAAGTGCGGCGGATTTGCCGGATTTTAGCGGTGATTACTAGAGAAGGTGCGAGGATGCTACAGTTAAAATGGCGGGCCTCTGAGCCGCTTCGTTCTCCTTGTGTAGAAAAAAGTCTGTTTTGGAAAGTCAATTTGACCATTTTTTGAAATTTTGCCGGTCTGTCCCGTCCAAACGCAGGGGGATAGGGAGATGTCCTTTATGCTGGAGATAGAGTTCGAAGAGCTGTATTCAACGCACTCATCGGCTTTGTCGTCACTACACGTAGTGCGGAGTTATGGCGGAAAGAAAGTCGGCGGAAGGGAAATCAGAAAGTGTTCGCGATTGCCATTTTGATGCTATCGTGTAAGAAGCAAGTGGAGGGGGAATACAGGGCCGCATCCCGTTCCTCGGTATGGCCATTATTTCCGGAATTAGAGACTCAAATATGTCAGGTACCCAAAAATTAAGGCTAGAAAAAAGTGCGGCGGGTTTGCCGGATTTTAGCGGTGATTACTAGAGAAGATGCGAGGATGCTACAGTTAAAATGGCGGGCCTCTGAGCCGCTTCGTTCTCCTTGTGTAGAAAAAAGTCTGTTTTGGAAGGTCAAAATGACCACTTTTTGAAATTTTGCCGGTCTGTCCCGTCCTAACGCGGGGGGATAGAGAGTTGTCCTTTATACTGGAGATAGAGTTCGACGAGCTGTATTCAACGCACTCATGGGCTTTGTCGTCACTACAGGTAGTGCGAAGATATGGCGGAAAGAAAGTCGAAATTCAGAAAGTGTTCGCGATTGCCATTTTGATGCTATCGTGTGGGAAGCAAGTGGAGGGGGAATACAGGGCCGCATCCCGTTCCTCGGTATGGCCATTATTTCCGGAATTAGAGACTCAAATATTTCAGGTACCCAAAAATTAAGGCTAGAAAAAAGTGCGGCGGATTTGCCGGATTTTAGCGGTGATTACTAGAGAAGATGCGAGGATGCTACAGTTAAAATGGCGGGCCTCTGAGCCGCTTCGTTCTCCTTGTGTAGAAAAAAGTCTGTTTTGGAAGGTCAAAATGACCATTTTTTGAAATTTTGCCGGTCTGTCCCGTCCTAACGCAGGGGGATAGAGAGTTGTCCTTTATGCTGGAGATAGAGTTCGACGAGCTGTATGCAACGCACTCATCGGCTTTGTCGTCACTACACGTAGTGCGGAGTTATGGCGGAAAGAAAGTCGGCGGAAGGGTGGTTTAAACCCTTCCCCTTTTTTTCTCGAAAATCAGAAAGTGTTTGCGATTGCAATTTTGATGCTATTGTGTAAGAAGCAAGTGGAGGGGGAATACAGGGCCGCATCCCGTTCCTCGGTATGGCCATTATTTCCGGAATTAGAGACTCAAATATTTCAGGTACCCAAAAATTAAGGCTAGAAAAAAGTGCGGCGGATTTGCCGGATTTTAGCGGTGATTACTAGAGAAGGTGCGAGGATGCTACAGTTAAAAGGGCGGGCCTCTGAGCCGCTTCGTTCTCCTTGTGTAGAAAAAAGTCTGTTTTGGAAGGTGAAAATGACCTTTTTTTGAAATTTGCCGGTCTGTCCGGTCCAAACGCAGGGGGATAGAGAGTTGTCCTTTACACTGGAGATAGAGTTCGACGAGCTGTATTCAACGCACTCATCGGCTTTGTCGTCACAACACGTAGTGCGGAGTTATGGCGGAAAGAAAGTCGAAAATCAGAAAGTGTTCGCGATTGCCATTTTGATGCTATCGTGTAAGAAGCAAGTGGAGGGGGAATACATGGCCGCATCCCGTTCCTCGGTATGGCCATTATTTCCGGAATTAGAGACTCAAATATTTCAGGTACCCAAAAATTAAGGCTAGAAAAAAGTGCGGCGGATTTGCCGGATTTTAGCGGTGATTACTAGAGAAGGTGCGAGGATGCTACAGTTAAAAGGGCGGGCCTCTGAGCCGCTTCGTTCTCCTTGTGTAGAAAAAAGTCTGTTTTGGAAGGTCAAAATGACCATTTTTTGAAATTTTGCCGGTCTGTCCCGTCCAAACGCAGGGGGATAGAGAGTTGTCCTTTATACTGGAGATAGAGTTCGACGAGCTGTATTCAACGCAATCATCGGCTTTGTCGTCACTACACGTAGTGCGGAGTTATGGCGGAGAGAAAGTCGGCGGAAGGGTGGTTTTAACCCTTCCCCTTTTTTTCTCGAAAATCAGAAAGTGTTCGCGATTGCCATTTTGATGCTATCGTGTAAGAAGGAAGTGGAGGGGGAATACAGGGCCGCATCCCGTTCCTCGTTATGGCCATTATTTCCGGAATTAGAGACTCAAATATTTCAGGTACCCAAAAATTAAGGCTAAAAAAAAATTCGGCGGATTTGCCGGATTTTAGCGGTGATTACTAGAGAAGGTGCGAGGATGCTACAATTAAAAGGGCGGGCCTCTGAGCCGCTTCGTTCTCCTTGTGTAGAAAAAAGTCTGTTTTGGAAGGTCAAAAAGACCATTTTTTGAAATTTTGCCAGTCTGTACCGTCCACACGCAGGGGGATAGAGAGTTGTCCTTTATACTGGAGATAGAGTTCGACGAGCTGTATTCAACGCACTCATCGGCTTTGTCGTCACTACACGTAGTGCGGAGTTATGGCGGAAAGAATGTCGGCGGAAAGGTGGTTTAAACCCTTCCCCTTTTTTTTCTCGAAAATCAGAAAGTGTTCGCGATTGCCACTTTGATGCTATCGTGTAAGAAGCAAGTGGAGGGGGAATACAGGGCCGCATCCCGTTCCTCGGTATGGCCATTATTTCCGGAATTATAGACTCAAATATTTCAGGTACCCAAAAATTAGGGCTAGAAAGAAGTGCGGCGGATTTGCCGGATTTTAGCGGTGATTACTAGAGAATATGCGAGGATGCTACAGTTAAAATGGCGGGCCTCTGAGCCGCTTCGTTCTCCTTGTGTAGAAAAAAGTCTGTTTTGGAAGGTCAAAATGACCATTTTTTGATATTTTGCCGGTCTGTCCCGTACAAACGCAGGGGGATAGAGAGTTGTCCTTTATACTGGAGATAGAGTTCGACGAGCTGTATTCAACGCACTCATCGGCTTTGTCGTCACTACACGTAGTGCGGAGTTATGGCGGAAAGAATGTCGGCGGAAGGGTGGTTTAAACCCTTCCCCTTTTTTTCTCGAAATTCAGAAAGTGTTCGCGATTGCCTTTTTGATGCTATCGTGTAAGAAGCAAGTGGAGGGGGAATACAGGGCCGCATCTCGTTCCTCGGTATGGCCATTATTTCCGGAATTAGAGACTCAAATATTTCAGGGACCCAAAAATTAAGGCTAGAAAAAAGTGCGGCGGATTTGCCGGATTTTAGCGGTGATTACTAGAGAAGGTGAGAGGACGCTACAGTTAAAAGGGCGGGCCTCTGAGCCGCTTCGTTCTCCTTGTGTAGAAAAAAGTCTGTTTTGGAAGGTCAAAAGGACCATTTTTTGAAATTTTGCCGGTATGTCCCGTCCATACGCAGGGGGATAGAGAGTTGTCCTTTATACTGGAGATAGAGTTCGACGAGCTGTATTCAACGCACTCATCGGCTTTGTCGTCACTACACGTAGTGCGGAGATATGGCGGAAAGAATGTCGAAAATCAGAAAGTGTTCGCGATTGCCATTTTGATGCTATCGTGTGAGAAGCAAGTGGAGGGGGAATACAGGGCCGCATCCCGTTCCTCGGTATGGCCATTATTTCCGGAATTAGAGACTCAAATATTTCAGGTACCCAAAAATTAAGGTTAGAAAAAAGTGCGGCGGATTTGCCGGATTTTAGCGGTGATTACTAGAGAAGGTGCGAGGATGCTACAGTTAAAATGGCGGGCCTCTGAGCCGCTTCGTTCTCCTTGTGTAGAAAAAAGTCTGTTTTGGAAGGTCAAAATGACCATTTTTTTAAATTTTGCCGGTCTGTACCGTCCACACGCAGGGGGATAGAGAGTTGTCCTTTATACTGGAGATAGAGTTCGACGAGCTGTATTCAACGCACTCATCGGCTTTGTCGTCGCTACACGTAGTGCGGAGTTATGGCGGAAAGAATGTCGGCGGAAAGGTGGTTTAAACCCTTCCCCTTTTTTTCTCGAAAATCAGAAAGTGTTCGCGATTGCCATTTTGATGCTATCGTGTAAGAAGCAAGTGGAGGGGGAATACAGGGCCGCATCCCGTTCCTCGGTATGGCCATTATTTCCGGAATTAGAGACTCAAATATTTCAGGTACCCAAAAATTAAGGCTAGAAAAAAGTGCGGCGGATTTGCCGGATTTTAGCGGTGATTACTAGAGAAGGTGCGAGGATGCTACAGTTAAAATGGCGGGCCTCTGAGCCGCTTCGTTCTCCTTGTGTAGAAAAAAGTCTGTTTTGGAAAGTCAAAATGATCATTTTTTGAAATTTTGCCGGTCTGTCCCGTACAAACGCAGGGGGATAGAGAGTTGTCCTTTATACTGGAGATAGAGTTCGACGAGCTGTATTCAACGCACTCATCGGCTTTGTCGTCACTACACGTAGTGCGGAGTTATGGCGGAAAGAAAGTCGGCGGAAGGGTGGTTTAAACCCTTCCCCCTTTTTTCTCGAAAATCAGAAAGTGTTCGCGATTGCCACTTTGATGCTATCGTGTAAGAAGCAAGTGGAGGGGGAATAAAGTGCGGCGGATTTGCCGGATTTTAGCGGTGATTACTAGAGAAGGTGCGAGGATGCTACAGTTAAAATGGCGGGCCTCTGAGCCGCTTCGTTCTCCTTGTGTAGAAAAAAGTCTGTTTTGGAAGGTCAAAATGACCATTTTTTGAAATTTTGCCGGTCTGTACCGTCCACACGCAGGGGGATAGAGAGTTGTCCTTTATACTGGAGATAGAGTTCGACGAGCTGTATTCAACGCACTCATCGGCTTTGTCGTCACTACACGTAGTGCGGAGTTATGGCGGAAAGAATGTCGGCGGAAAGGTGGTTTTCCCCTTTTTTTCTCGAAAATCAGAAAGTGTTCGCGATTGCCATTTTGATGCTATCGTGTAAGAAGCAAGTGGAGGGGGAATACAGGGCCGCATCCCGTTCCTCGGTATGGCCATTATTTCCGGAATTAGAGACTCAAATATTTCAGGTACCCAAAAATTAAGGTTAGAAAAAAGTGAGGCGGATTTGCCGGATTTTAGCGGTGATTACTAGAGAAGGTGCGAGGATGCTACAGTTAAAATGGCGGGCCTCTGAGCCGCTTCGTTCTCCTTGTGTAGAAAAAAGTCTGTTTTGGAAAGTCAAAATGATCATTTTTTGAAATTTTGCCGGTCTGTCCCGTCCAAACGCAGGGGGATAGAGAGTTGTCCTTTATACTGGAGATAGAGTTCGACGAGCTGTATTCAACGCACTCATCGGCTTTGTCGTCACTACACGTAGTGCGGAGTTATGGCGGAAAGAAAGTCGGCGGAAGGGTTGTTTAAACCCTTCCCCTTTTTTTTCTCGAAAATCAGAAAGTGTTCGCGATTGCCACTTTGATGCTATCGTGTAAGAAGCAAGTGGAGGGGGAATACAGGGCCGCATCCCGTTCCTCGGTATGGCCATTATTTCCGGAATTAGAGACTCAAATATTTCAGGTACCCAAAAATTAAGGCTAGAAAAAAGTGCGGCGGATTTGCCGGATTTTAGCGGTGATTACTAGAGAAGGTGCGAGGATGCTACAGTTAAAAGGGCGGGCCTCTGAGCCGCTTCGTTCTCCTTGTGTAGAAAAAAGTCTGTTTTGGAAGGTCAAAATGACCTTTTTTTGAAATTTTGCCGGTCTGTCCCGTCCAAACGCAGGGGGATAGAGAGTTGCCCTTTATACTGGAGATAGAGTTCGACGAGCTGTATTCAACGCACTCATCGGCTTTGTCGTCACAACACGTAGTGCGGAGTTATGGCGGAAAGAAAGTCGAAAATCAGAAAGTGTTCGCGATTGCCATTTTGATATTATCGTGTAAGAAGCAAGTGGAGGGGGAATACAGGGCCGCATCCCGTTCCTCGGTATGGCCATTATTTCCGGAATTAGAGACTCAAATATTTCAGGTACCCAAAAATTAAGGCTAGAAAAAAGTGCGGCGGATTGGCCGGATTTTAGCGGTGAATACAAGAAAAGATGCGAGGATGCTACAGTTAAAATGGCGGGCCTCTGAGCCGCTTCGTTCTCCTTGTGTAGAAAAAAGTCTGTTTTGGAAGGTCAAATTGACAATTTTTTGAAATTTTGCCGGTCTGTCCCGTCCAAACGCAGGGGGATAGAGAGTTGTCCTTTATACTGGAGATAGAGTTCGACGAGCTGTATTCAACGCACTCATCGGCTTTGTCGTCACTACACGTAGTGCGGAGTTATGGCGGAAAGAATGTCGGCGGAAAGGTGGTTTAAACCCTTCCCCTTTTTTTCTCGAAAATCAGAAAGTGTTCGCGATTGCCATTTTGATGCTATCGTGTAAGAAGCAAGTGGAGGGGGAATACAGGTCCGCATCCCGTTCCTCGGTATGGCCATTATTTCCGGAATTAGAGACTCAAATATTTCAGGTACCCAAAAATTAAGGTTAGAAAAAAGTGCGGCGGATTTGCCGGATTTTAGCGGTGATTACTAGAGAAGGTGCGAGGATGCTACAGTTAAAATGGCGGGCCTCTGAGCCGCTTCGTTCTCCTTGTGTAGAAAAAAGTCTGTTTTGGAAAGTCAAAATGATCATTTTTTGAAATTTTGCCGGTCTGTCCCGTACAAACGCAGGGGGATAGAGAGTTGTCCTTTATACTGGAGATAGAGTTCGACGAGCTGTATTCAACGCACTCATCGGCTTTGTCGTCACTACACGTAGTGCGGAGTTATGGCGGAAAGAAAGTCGGCGGAAGGGTGGTTTAAACCCTTCCCCTTTTTTTTCTCGAAAATCAGAAAGTGTTCGCGATTGCCACTTTGATGCTATCGTGTAAGAAGCAAGTGGAGGGGGAATACAGGGCCGCATCCCGTTCCTCGGTATGGCCATTATTTCCGGAATTATAGACTCAAATATTTCAGGTACCCAAAAATTAGGGCTAGAAAGAAGTGCGGCGGATTTGCCGGATTTTAGCGGTGATTACTAGAGAAGATGCGAGGATGCTACAGTTAAAATGGCGGGCCTCTGAGCCGCTTCGTTCTCCTTGTGTAGAAAAAAGTCTGTTTTGGAAGGTCAAAATGACCATTTTTTGATATTTTGCCGGTCTGTCCCGTACAAACGCAGGGGGATAGAGAGTTGTCCTTTATACTGGAGATAGAGTTCGACGAGCTGTATTCAACGCACTCATCGGCTTTGTCGTCACTACACGTAGTGCGGAGTTATGGCGGAAAGAATGTCGGCGGAAGGGTGGTTTAAACCCTTCCCCTTTTTTTCTCGAAATTCAGAAAGTGTTCGCGATTGCCTTTTTGATGCTATCGTGTAAGAAGCAAGTGGAGGGGGAATACAGGGCCGCATCTCGTTCCTCGGTATGGCCATTATTTCCGGAATTAGAGACTCAAATATTTCAGGGACCCAAAAATTAAGGCTAGAAAAAAGTGCGGCGGATTTGCCGGATTTTAGCGGTGATTACTAGAGAAGGTGAGAGGATGCTACAGTTAAAAGGGCGGGCCTCTGAGCCGCTTCGTTCTCCTTGTGTAGAAAAAAGTCTGTTTTGGAAGGTCAAAAGGACCATTTTTTGAAATTTTGCCGGTATGTCCCGTCCATACGCAGGGGGATAGAGAGTTGTCCTTTATACTGGAGATAGAGTTCGACGAGCTGTATTCAACGCACTCATCGGCTTTGTCGTCACTACACGTAGTGCGGAGATATGGCGGAAAGAATGTCGAAAATCAGAAAGTGTTCGCGATTGCCATTTTGATGCTATCGTGTGAGAAGCAAGTGGAGGGGGAATACAGGGCCGCATCCCGTTCCTCGGTATGGCCATTATTTCCGGAATTAGAGACTCAAATATTTCAGGTACCCAAAAATTAAGGTTAGAAAAAAGTGCGGCGGATTTGCCGGATTTTAGCGGTGATTACTAGAGAAGGTGCGAGGATGCTACAGTTAAAATGGCGGGCCTCTGAGCCGCTTCGTTCTCCTTGTGTAGAAAAAAGTCTGTTTTGGAAAGTCAAAATGATCATTTTTTGAAATTTTGCCGGTCTGTCCCGTCCAAACGCAGGGGGATAGAGAGTTGTCCTTTATACTGGAGATAGAGTTCGACGAGCTGTATTCAACGCACTCATCGGCTTTGTTGTCACTACACGTAGTGCGCAGTTATGGCGGAAAGAAAGTCGGCGGAAGGGTGGTTTAAACCCTTCCCCTTTTTTTCTCGAAAATCAGAAAGTGTTCGCGATTGCCATTTTGATGCTATCGTGTAAGAAGCAAGTGGAGGGGGAATACAGGGCCGCATCCCGTTCCTCGGTATGGCCATTATTTCCGGAATTAGAGACTCAAATATTTCAGGTACCCAAAAATTAAGGCTAGAAAAAAGTGCGGCGGATTTGCCGGATTTTAGCGGTGATTACTAGAGAAGATGCGAGGATGCTACAGTTAAAATGGCGGGCCTCTGAGCCGCTTCGTTCTCCTTGTGTAGAAAAAAGTCTGTTTTGGAAGGTCAAAATGACCATTTTTTGAAAATTTGCCGGTCTGTCCCGTACAAACGCAGGGGGATAGAGAGTTGTCCTTTATACTGGAGATAGAGTTCGACGAGCTGTATTCAACGCAGTCATCGGCTTTGTCGTCACTACACGTAGTGCGGAGTTATGGCGGAAATAAAATCGAAAATCAGAAAGTGTTCGCGATTGCCATTTTGATATTATCGTGTAAGAAGCAAGTGGAGGGGGAATACAGGGCCGCATCCCGTTCCTCGGTATGGCCATTATTTCCGGAATTAGAGACTCAAATATTTCAGGTACCCAAAAATTAAGGCTAGGAAAAAGTGCGGCGGATTTGCCGGATTTTAGCGGTGAATACAAGAAAAGATGCGAGGATGCTACAGTTAAAATGGCGGGCCTCTGAGCCGCTTCGTTCTCCTCGTGTAGAAAAAAGTCTGTTTTGGAAGGTCGAAATGACCATTTTTTGAAATTTTGCCGGTCTGTCCCGTCCAAACGCAGTTAAAATGGCGGGCCTCTGAGCCGCTTCGTTCTCCTTGTGTAGAAAAAAGTCTGTTTTGGAAGGTCGAAATGACATTTTTTTGAAATTTTGCCGGTCTGTCCCGTCCAAACGGAGGGGGATAGAGAGTTGCCCTTTATACTGGAGATAGAGTTCGACGAGCTGTATTCAACGCACTCATCGGCTTTGTCGTCACAACACGTAGTGCGGAGTTATGGCGGAAAGAAAATCGAAAATCAGAAAGTGTTCGCGATTGCCATTTTGATATTATCGTGTAAGAAGCAAGTGGAGGGGGAATACAGGGCCGCATCCCGTTCCTCGGTATGGCCATTATTTCCGGAATTAGAGACTCAAATATTTCAGGTACCCAAAAATTAAGGCTAGAAAAAAGTGCGGCGGATTTGCCTTATTTTAGCGGTGAATACAAGAAAAGATGCGAGGATGCTACAGTTAAAATGGCGGGCCTCTGAGCCGCTTCGTTCTCCTTGTGTAGAAAAAAGTCTGTTTTGGAAGGTCGAAATGACCATTTTTTGAAATTTTGCCGGTCTGTCCCGTACAAACGCAGGGGGATAGAGAGTTGCCCTTTATACTGGAGATAGAGTTCGACGAGCTGTATTCAACGCACTCATCGGCTTTGTCGTCACTACACGTAGTGCGGAGATATGGCGGAAAGAATGTCGAAAATCAGAAAGTGTTCGCGATTGCCATTTTGATGCTATCGTGTGAGAAGCAAGTGGAGGGGGAATACAGGGCCGCATCCCGTTCCTCGGTATGGCCATTATTTCCGGAATTAGAGACTCAAATATTTCAGGTACCCAAAAATTAAGGCTAGAAAAAAGTGCGGCGGATTTGCTGGATTTTAGCGGTGAATACAAGAAAAGATGCGAGGATGCTACAGTTAAAATGGCGGGTATCTCAGCCGCTTCGTTCTCCTTGTGTAGAAAAAAGTCTGTTTTGGAAGGTCGAAATGACCATTTTTTGAAATTTTGCCGGTCTGTCCCGTCCAAACGCAGTTAAAATGGCGGGCCTCTGAGCCTCTTCGTTCTCCTTGTGTAGAAAAAAGTCTGTTTTGGAAGGTCGAAATGACCTTTTTTTGAAATTTTGCCGGTCTGTCCCGTCCAAACGCAGGGGGATAGAGAGTTGTCCTTTATACTGGAGATAGAGTTCAACGAGCTGTATTCAACGCACTCATCGGCTTTGTCGTCACTACACGTATTGCGGAGTTATGGCGGAAAGAAAGTCGGCGGAGGGGTGGTTTAAACCCTTCCCCTTTTTTTCTCGAAAATCAGAAAGTGTTCGCGATTGCCATTTTGATGCTATCGTGTAAGAAGCAAGTGGAGGGGGAATACAGGGCCGCATCCTGTTCCTCGGTATGGCCATTATTTCCGGAATTAGAGACTCAAATATTTCAGGTACCCAAAAATTAAGGCTAGAAAAAAGTGCGGCGGATTTGCCGGATTTTAGCGGTGATTACTAGAGAAGATGCGAGGAAGCTACAGTTAAAATGGCGGGCCTCTGAGCCGCTTCGTTCTCCTTGTGTAGAAAAAATTCTGTTTTGGAAGGTCAAAATGACCATTTTTTTAAATTTTGCCGGTCTGTCCCGTCCAAACGCAGGGGGATAGAGAGTTGTCCTTTATACTGGAGATAGAGTTCGACGAGCTGTATTCAACGCACTCATCGGCTTTGTCGTCACTACACGTAGTGCGGAGTTATGGCGGAAAGAAAGTCGGCAGAAGGGTAGTTTAAACCCTTCCCCTTTTTTTCTCGAAAATCAGAAAGTGTTCGCGATTGCCATTTTGATGCTATCGTGTAAGAAGCAAGTGGAGGGGAAATACAGGGCCGCATCCCGTTCCTCGGTATGGCCATTATTTCCGGAATTAGAGACTCAAATATTTCAGGTACCCAAAAATTAAGGCTAGAAAAAAGTGCGGCGGATTTGCCGGATTTTAGCGGTGATTACTAGAGAAGGTGCGAGGATGCTACAGTTAAAAGGGCGGGCCTCTGAGCCGCTTCGTTCTCCTTGTGTAGGAAAAAGTCTGTTTTGGAAGGTCAAAATGACCTTTTTTTGAAATTTTGCCGGTCTGTCCCGTCCAAACGCAGGGGGATAGAGAGTTGCCCTTTATACTGGAGATAGAGTTCGACGAGCTGTATTCAACACACTCATCGGCTTTGTCGTCACAACACGTAGTGCGGAGTTATGGCGGAAAGAAAGTCGAAAATCAGAAAGTGTTCGCGATTGCCATTTTGATATTATCGTGTAAGAAGCAAGTGGAGGGGGAATACAGGGCCGCATCCCGTTCCTCGGTATGGCCATTATTTCCGGAATTAGAGACTCAAATATTTCAGGGACCCAAAAATTAAGGCTAGAAAAAAGTGCGGCGGATTTGCCGGATTTTAGCGGTGATTACTAGAGAAGGTGTGAGGATGCTACAGTTAAAAGGGCGGGCCTCTGAGCCGCTTCGTTCTCCTTGTGTAGAAAAAAGTCTGTTTTGGAAGGTCAAAAAGACCATTTTTTGAAATTTTGCCGGTATGTCCCGTCCATACGCATTGGGATAGAGAGTTGTCCTTTATACTGGAGATAGAGTTCGACGAGCTGTATTCAACGCACTCATCGGCTTTCTCGTCACTACACGTAGTGCGGAGATATGGCGGAAAGAATGTCGAAAATCAGAAAGTGTTCGCGATTACCATTTTGATGCTATCGTGTGAGAAGCAAGTGGAGGGGGAATACAGGGCCGCATCCCGTTCCTCGGTATGGCCATTATTTCCGGAATTAGAGACTCAAATATTTCAGGTACCCAAAAATTAAGGCTAGAAAAAAGTGCGGCGGAGTTGCCGGATTTTAGCGGTGATTACTAGAAAAGATGCGAGGATGCTACAGTTAAAATGGCGGGCCTCTGAACCGCTTCGTTCTCCTTGTGTAGAAAAAAGTCTGTTTTGGAAGGTCAAAATGACCATTTTTTGAAATTTTGACGGTCTGTCCCGTCCAAACGCAGGGGGATAGAGAGTTGTCCTTTATACTGGAGTTAGAGTTCGACGAGCTGTATTCAACGCACTCATCGGCTTTGTCGTCACTACACGTAGTGCGGAGTTATGGCGGAAAGAAAGTCGGCGGAAGGGTGGTTTAAACCCTTCCCCTTTTTTTCTCGAAAATCAGAAAGTGTTCGCGATTGCCATTTTGATGCTATCGTGTAAGAAGCAAGTGGAGGGGGAATACAGGGCCGCATCCCGTTCCTCGGTATGGCCATTATTTCCGGAATTAGAGACTCAAATATTTCAGGTACCCAAAAATTAAGGCTAGAAAAAAGTGCGGCGGATTTGCCGGATTTTAGCGGTGATTACTAGAGAAGATGCGAGGATGCTACAGTTAAAATGGCGGGCCTCTGAGCCGCTTCGTTCTCCTTGTGTAGAAAAAAGTCTGTTTTGGAAGGTCAAAATGACCATTTTTTGAAAATTTGCCGGTCTGTCCCGTACAAACGCAGGGGGATAGAGAGTTGTCCTTTATACTGGAGATAGAGTTCGACGAGCTGTATTCAACGCACTCATCGGCTTTGTCGTCACTACAAGTAGTGCGGAGTTATGGCGGAAAGAAAATCGAAAATCAGAAAGTGTTCGCGATTGCCATTTTGATATTATCGTGTAAGAAGCAAGTGGAGGGGGAATACAGGGCCGCATCCCGTTCCTCGGTATGGCCATTATTTCCGGAATTAGAGACTCAAATATTTCAGGTACCCAAAAATTAAGGCTAGAAAAAAGTGCGGCGGATTTGCCGGACTTTAGCGGTGAATACAAGAAAAGATGCGAGGATGCTACAGTTAAAATGGGGTCCTCTGAGCCGCTTCGTTCTCCTTGTGTAGAAAAAAGTCTGTTTTGGAAGGTCGAAATGACCATTTTTTGAAATTTTGCCGGTCTGTCCCGTCCAAACGCAGTTAAAATGGCGGGCCTCTGAGCCGCTTCGTTCTCCTTGTGTAGAAAAAAGTCTGTTTTGGAAGGTCAAAATGACCTTTTTTTGAAATTTTGCCGGTCTGTCCCGTCCAAACGCAGGGGGATAGAGAGTTGTCCTTTATACTGGAGATAGAGTTCGACGAGCTGTATTCAACGCACTCATCGGCTTTGTCGTCACTACACGTAGTGCGGAGTTATGGCGGAAAGAAAGTCGGCGGAAGGGTGGTTTAAACCCTTCCCCTTTTTTTCTCGAAAATCAGAAAGTGTTCGCGATTGCCATTTTGATGCTATCGTGTAAGAAGCAAGTGGAGGGGGAATACAGGGCCGCATCCCGTTCCTCGGTATGGCCATTATTTCCGGAATTAGAGACTCAAATATTTCAGGTACCCAAAAATTAAGGCTAGAAAAAAGTGCGGCGGATTTGCCGGATTTTAGCGGTGATTACTAGAGAAGATGCGAGGATGCTACAGTTAAAATGGCGGGCCTCTAAGCCGCTTCGTTCTCCTTGTGTAGAAAAAAGTCTGTTTTGGAAGGTCAAAATGATCATTTTTTGAAATTTTGCCGTTCTGTCCCGTCCAAACGCAGGGGGATAGAGAGTTGTCCTTTATACTGGAGATAGATTTCGACGAGCTGTATTCAACGCACTCATCGGCTTTGTCGTCACTACACGTAGTGCGGAGTTATTGCGGAAAGAAAGTCGGCGGAAGGGTAGTTTAAACCCTTCCCCTTTTTTTCTCGAAAATCAGAAAGTGTTCGCGATTGCCATTTTGATGCTATCGTGTAAGAAGCAAGTGGAGGGGAAATACAGGGCCGCATCCCGTTCCTCGGTATGGCCATTATTTCCGGAATTAGAGACTCAAATATTTCAGGTACCCAAAAATTAAGGCTAGAAAAAAGTGCGGCGGATTTGCCGGATTTTAGCGGTGATTACTAGAGAAGGTGCGAGGATGCTACAGTTAAAAGGGCGGGCCTCTGAGCCGCTTCGTTCTCCTTGTGTAGGAAAAAGTCTGTTTTGGAAGGTCAAAATGACCTTTTTTTGAAATTTTGCCGGTCTGTCCCGTCCAAACGCAGGGGGATAGAGAGTTGCCCTTTATACTGGAGATAGAGTTCGACGAGCTGTATTCAACGCAATCATCGGCTTTGTCGTCACAACACGTAGTGCGGAGTTATGGCGGAAAGAAAGTCGAAAATCAGAAAGTGTTCGCGATTGCCATTTTGATATTATCGTGTAAGAAGCAAGTGGAGGGGGAATACAGGGCCGGATCCCGTTCCTCGGTATGGCCATTATTTCCGGAATTAGAGACTCAAATATTTCAGGGACCCAAAAATTAAGGCTAGAAAAAAGTGCGGCGGATTTGCCGGATTTTAGCGGTGATTACTAGAGAAGGTGTGAGGATGCTACAGTTAAAAGGGCGGGCCTCTGAGCCGCTTCGTTCTCCTTGTGTAGAAAAAAGTCTGTTTTGGAAGGTCAAAAAGACCATTTTTTGAAATTTTGCCGGTATGTCCCGTCCATACGCATTGGGATAGAGAGTTGTCCTTTATACTGGAGATAGAGTTCGACGAGCTGTATTCAACGCACTCATCGGCTTTGTCGTCACTACACGTAGTGCGGAGATATGGCGGAAAGAATGTCGAAAATCAGAAAGTGTTCGCGATTACCATTTTGATGCTATCGTGTGAGAAGCAAGTGGAGGGGGAATACAGGGCCGCATCCCGTTCCTCGGTATGGCCATTATTTCCGGAATTAGAGACTCAAATATTTCAGGTACCCAAAAATTAAGGCTAGAAAAAAGTGCGGCGGAGTTGCCGGATTTTAGCGGTGATTACTAGAAAAGATGCGAGGATGCTACAGTTAAAATGGCGGGCCTCTGAACCGCTTCGTTCTCCTTGTGTAGAAAAAAGTCTGTTTTGGAAGGTCAAAATGACCATTTTTTGAAATTTTGCCGGTCTGTCCCGTCCAAACGCAGGGGGATAGAGAGTTGTCCTTTATACTGGAGTTAGAGTTCGACGAGCTGTATTCAACGCACTCATCGGCTTTGTCGTCACTACACGTAGTGCGGAGTTATGGCGGAAAGAAAGTCGGCGGAAGGGTGGTTTAAACCCTTCCCCTTTTTTTCTCGAAAATCAGAAAGTGTTCGCGATTGCCATTTTGATGCTATCGTGTAAGAAGCAAGTGGAGGGGGAATACAGGGCCGCATCCCGTTCCTCGGTATGGCCATTATTTCCGGAATTAGAGACTCAAATATTTCAGGTACCCAAAAATTAAGGCTAGAAAAAAGTGCGGCGGATTTGCCGGATTTTAGCGGTGATTACTAGAGAAGATGCGAGGATGCTACAGTTAAAATGGCGGGCCTCTGAGCCGCTTCGTTCTCCTTGTGTAGAAAAAAGTCTGTTTTGGAAGGTCAAAATGACCATTTTTTGAAAATTTGCCGGTCTGTCCCGTACAAACGCAGGGGGATAGAGAGTTGTCCTTTATACTGGAGATACAGTTCGACGAGCTGTATTCAACGCACTCATCGGCTTTGTCGTCACTACAAGTAGTGCGGAGTTATGGCGGAAAGAAAATCGAAAATCAGAAAGTGTTCGCGATTGCCATTTTGATATTATCGTGTAAGAAGCAAGTGGAGGGGGAATACAGGGCCGCATCCCGTTCCTCGGTATGGCCATTATTTCCGGAATTAGAGACTCAAATATTTCAGGTACCCAAAAATTAAGGCTAGAAAAAAGTGCGGCGGATTTGCCGGATTTTAGCGGTGAATACAAGAAAAGATGCGAGGATGCTACAGTTAAAATGGGGTCCTCTGAGCCGCTTCGTTCTCCTTGTGTAGAAAAAAGTCTGTTTTGGAAGGTCGAAATGACCATTTTTTGAAATTTTGCCGGTCTGTCCCGTCCAAACGCAGTTAAAATGGCGGGCCTCTGAGCCGCTTCGTTCTCCTTGTGTAGAAAAAAGTCTGTTTTGGAAGGTCAAAATGACCTTTTTTTGAAATTTTGCCGGTCTGTCCCGTCCAAACGCAGGGGGATAGAGAGTTGTCCTTTATACTGGAGATAGAGTTCGACGAGCTGTATTCAACGCACTCATCGGCTTTGTCGTCACTACACGTAGTGCGGAGTTATGGCGGAAAGAAAGTCGGCGGAAGGGTGGTTTAAACCCTTCCCCTTTTTTTCTCGAAAATCAGAAAGTGTTCGCGATTGCCATTTTGATGCTATCGTGTAAGAAGCAAGTGGAGGGGGAATACAGGGCCGCATCCCGTTCCTCGGTATGGCCATTATTTCCGGAATTAGAGACTCAAATATTTCAGGTACCCAAAAATTAAGGCTAGAAAAAAGTGCGGCGGATTTGCCGGATTTTAGCGGTGATTACTAGAGAAGATGCGAGGATGCTACAGTTAAAATGGCGGGCCTCTAAGCCGCTTCGTTCTCCTTGTGTAGAAAAAAGTCTGTTTTGGAAGGTCAAAATGATCATTTTTTGAAATTTTGCCGTTCTGTCCCGTCCAAACGCAGGGGGATAGAGAGTTGTCCTTTATACTGGAGATAGATTTCGACGAGCTGTATTCAACGCACTCATCGGCTTTGTCGTCACTACACGTAGTGCGGAGTTATTGCGGAAAGAATGTCGGCGGAAGGGTAGTTTAAACCCTTCCCCTTTTTTTCTCGAAAATCAGAAAGTGTTCGCGATTGCCATTTTGATGCTATCGTGTAAGAAGCAAGTGGAGGGGAAATACAGGGCCGCATCCCGTTCCTCGGTATGGCCATTATTTCCGGAATTAGAGACTCAAATATTTCAGGTACCCAAAAATTAAGGCTAGAAAAAAGTGCGGCGGATTTGCCGGATTTTAGCGGTGATTACTAGAGAAGGTGCGAGGATGCTACAGTTAAAAGGGCGGGCCTCTGAGCCGCTTCGTTCTCCTTGTGTAGAAAAAAGTCTGTTTTGGAAGGTCAAAATGACCTTTTTTTGAAATTTTGCCGGTCTGTCCCGTCCAAACGCAGGGGGATAGAGAGTTGCCCTTTATACTGGAGATAGAGTTCGACGAGCTGTATTCAACACACTCATCGGCTTTGTCGTCACAACACGTAGTGCGGAGTTATGGCGGAAAGAATGTCGAAAATCAGAAAGTGTTCGCGATTGCCATTTTGATATTATCGTGTAAGAAGCAAGTGGAGGGGGAATACAGGGCCGCATCCCGTTCCTCGGTATGGCCATTATTTCCGGAATTAGAGACTCAAATATTTCAGGGACCCAAAAATTAAGGCTAGAAAAAAGTGCGGCGGATTTGCCGGATTTTAGCGGTGATTACTAGAGAAGGTGTGAGGATGCTACAGTTAAAAGGGCGGGCCTCTGAGCCGCTTCGTTCTCCTTGTGTAGAAAAAAGTCTGTTTTGGAAGGTCAAAAAGACCATTTTTTGAAATTTTGCCGGTATGTCCCGTCCATACGCATTGGGATAGAGAGTTGTCCTTTATTCTGGAGATAGAGTTCGACGAGCTGTATTCAACGCACTCATCGGCTTTGTCGTCACTACAAGTAGTGCGGAGTTATGGCGGAAAGAAAATCGAAAATCAGAAAGTGTTCGCGATTGCCATTTTGATATTATCGTGTAAGAAGCAAGTGGAGGGGGAATACAGGGCCGCATCCCGTTCCTCGGTATGGCCATTATTTCCGGAATTAGAGACTCAAATATTTCAGGTACCCAAAAATTAAGGCTAGAAAAAAGTGCGGCGGATTTGCCGGATTTTAGCGGTGAATACAAGAAAAGATGCGAGGATGCTACAGTTAAAATGGGGTCCTCTGAGCCGCTTCGTTCTCCTTGTGTAGAAAAAAGTCTGTTTTGGAAGGTCGAAATGACCATTTTTTGAAATTTTGCCGGTCTGTCCCGTCCAAACGCAGTTAAAATGGCGGGCCTCTGAGCCGCTTCGTTCTCCTTGTGTAGAAAAAAGTCTGTTTTGGAAGGTCAAAATGACCTTTTTTTGAAATTTTGCCGGTCTGTCCCGTCCAAACGCAGGGGGATAGAGAGTTGCCCTTTATACTGGAGATAGAGTTCGACGAGCTGTATTCAACGCACTCATCGGCTTTGTCGTCACAACACGTAGTGCGGAGTTATGGCGGAAAGAAAATCGAAAATCAGAAAGTGTTCGCGATTGCCACTTTGATGCTATCGTGTAAGAAGCAAGTGGAGGGGGAATACAGGGCCGCATCCCGTTCCTCGGTATGGCCATTATTTCCGGAATTAGAGACTCAAATATTTCAGGTACCCAAAAATTAAGGCTAGAAAAAAGTGCGGCGGATTTGCCGGATTTTAGCGGTGATTACTGGAGAAGATGCGAGGATGCTACAGTTAAAATGGCGGGCCTCTAAGCTGCTTCGTTCTCCTTGTGTAGAAAAAAGTCTGTTTTGGAAGGTCAAAATGATCATTTTTTGAAATTTTTGCCGTTCTGTCCCGTCCAAACGCAGGGGGATAGAGAGTTGTCCTTTATACTGGATATAGAGTTCGACGAGCTGTATTCAACGCACTCATCGGCTTTGTCGTCACTACACGTAGTGCGGAGTTATTGCGGAAAGAAAGTCGGCGGAAGGGTAGTTTAAACCCTTCCCCTTTTTTTCTCGAAAATCAGAAAGTGTTCGCGATTGCCATTTTGATGCTATCGTGTAAGAAGCAAGTGGAGGGGAAATACAGGGCCGCATCCCGTTCCTCGGTATGGCCATTATTTCCGGAATTAGAGACTCAAATATTTCAGGTACCCAAAAATTAAGGCTAGAAAAAAGTGCGGCGGATTTGCCGGATTTTAGCGGTGATTACTAGAGAAGGTGCGAGGATGCTACAGTTAAAAGGGCGGGCCTCTGAGCCGCTTCGTTCTCCTTGTGTAGAAAAAAGTCTGTTTTGGAAGGTCATAATGACCTTTTTTTGAAATTTTGCCGGTCTGTCCCGTCCAAACGCAGGGGGATAGAGAGTTGCCCTTTATACTGGAGATAGAGTTCGACGAGCTGTATTCAACGCACTCATCGGCTTTGTCGTCACAACACGTAGTGCGGAGTTATGGCGGAAAGAAAGTCGAAAATCAGAAAGTGTTCGCGATTGCCATTTTGATATTATCGTGTAAGAAGCAAGTGGAGGGGGAATACAGGGCCGCATCCCGTTCCTCGGTATGGCCATTATTTCCGGAATTAGAGACTCAAATATTTCAGGTACCCAAAAATTAAGGCTAGAAAAAAGTGCGGCGGATTGGCCGGATTTTAGCGGTGAATACAAGAAAAGATGCGAGGATGCTACAGTGAAAATGGCGGGCCTCTGAGCCGCTTCGTTCTCCTTGTGTAGAAAAAAGTCTGTTTTGGAAGGTCAAAATGACCATTTTTTGAAATTTTGCCGGTCTGTCCCGTCCAAACGCAGGGGGATAGAAAGTTGTCCTTTATACTGGAGATAGAGTTCGACGAGCTGTATTCAACGCACTCATCGTCTTTGTCGTCACTACACGTAGTGCGGAGTTATGGCGGAAAGAAAGTCGGCGTAAGGGTGGTTTAAACCCTTCCCCTTTTTTTCTCGAAAATCAGAAAGTGTTCGCGATTGCCATTTTGATGCTATCGTGTAAGAAGCAAGTGGAGGGGGAATACAGGGCCGCATCCTGTTCCTCGGTATGGCCATTATTTCCGGAATTAGAGACTCAAATATTTCAGGTACCCAAAAATTAAGGCTAGAAAAAAGTGCGGCGGATTTGGCGGATTTTAGCGGTGATTACTAGAGAAGATGCGAGGATGCTACAGTTAAAATGGCGGGCCTCTGAGCCGCTTCGTTCTCCTTGTGTAGAAAAAAGTCTGTTTTGGAAGGTCAAAATGACCATTTTTTGAAATTTTGCCGGTCTGTCCCGTCCAAACGCAGGGGGATAGAGAGTTGTCCTTTATACTGGAGATAGAGTTCGACGAGCTGTATTCAACGCACTCATCGGCTTTGTCGTCACTACACGTAGTGCGGAGTTATGGCGGAAAGAAAGTCGGCGGAAGGGTGGTTTAAACCCTTCCCCTTTTTTTCTCGAAAATCAGAAAGTGTTCGCGATTGCCATTTTGATGCTATCGTGTAAGAAGCAAGTGGAGGGGGAATACAGGGCCGCATCCCGTTCTTCGGTATGGCCATTATTTCCGGAATTAGAGACTCAAATATTTCAGGTACCCAAATATTAAGGCCAAAATAAAGTGCGGCGGATTTGCCGGATTTTAGCGGTGATTACTAGAGAAGGTGCGAGGATGCTACAGTTAAAATGGCGGGCCTCTGAACCGCTTCGTTCTCCTTGTGTAGAAAAAAGTCTGTTTTGGAAGGTCAAAATGACCTTTTTTTGAAATTTTGCCGGTCTGTACCGTCCACACGCAGGGGGATAGAGAGTTGTCCTTTATACTGGAGATAGAGTTCGACGAGCTGTATTCAACGCACTCATCGGCTTTGTCGTCACTACACGTAGTGCGGAGATATGGCGGAAAGAATGTCGAAAATCAGAAAGTGTTCGCGATTGCCATTTTGATGCTATCGTGTGAGAAGTAAGTGGAGGGGGAATACAGGGCCGCATCCCGTTCCTCGGTATGGCCATTATTTCCGGAATTAGAGACTCAAATATTTCAGGTACCCAAAAATTAAGGTTAGAAAAAAGTGCGGCGGATTTGCCGGATTTTAGCGGTGATTACTAGAGAAGGTGCGAGGATGCTACAGTTAAAATGGCGGGCCTCTGAGCCGCTTCGTTCTCCTTGTGTAGAAAAAAGTCTGTTTTGGAAAGTCAAAATGATCATTTTTTGAAATTTTGCCGGTCTGTCCCGTCCAAACGCAGGGGGATAGAGAGTTGTCCTTTATACTGGAGATAGAGTTCGACGAGCTGTATTCAACGCACTCATCGGCTTTGTCCTCACTACACGTAGTGCTGAGTTATGGCGGAAAGAATGTCGGCGGCCTTTTTTTTCTCGAAAATCAGAAAGTGTTCGCGATTGCCACTTTGATGCTATCGTGTAAGAAGCAAGTGGAGGGGAAATACAGGGCCGCATCCCGTTCCTCGGTATGGCCATTATTTCCGGAATTAGAGACTCAAATATTTCAGGTAACCAAAAATTGAGGCTAGAAAAAAGTGCGGCGGATTTGCCGGATTTTAGCGGTGATTACTAGAGAAGATGCGAGGATGCTACAGTTAAAATGGCGGGCCTCTGAGCCGCTTCGTTCTCCTTGTGTAGAAAAAAGTCTGTTTTGGAAGGTCAAAATGACCATTTTTTGAAATTTTGCCGGTCTGTCCCGTACAAACGCAGGGGGATAGAGAGTTGTCCTTTATACTGGAGATAGAGTTCGACGAGCTGTATTCAACGCACTCATCGGCTTTGTCGTCACTACACGTAGTGCGGAGATATGGCGGAAAGAAAGTCGAAAATCAGACAGTGTTCGCGATTGCCATTTTGATGCTATCGTGCGAGAAGCAAGTGGAGGGGGAATACAGGGTCGCATCCCGTTCCTCGGTATGGCCATTTTTTCCGGAATTAGAGACTCAAATATTTCAGGTACCCAAAAATTAAGGCTAGAAAAAATTGCGGCGGAGTTGCCGGATTTCAGCGGTGATTACTAGAAAAGATGCGAGGATGCTACAGTTAAAATGGCGGGCCTCTGAACCGCTTCGTTCTCCTTGTGTAGAAAAAAGTCTGTTTTGGAAGGTCAAAATCACCATTTTTTGAAATTTTGCCGGTCTGTCCCGTCCAAACTCAGGGGGATAGAGAGTTGTCCTTTATACTGGAGTTAGAGTTCGACGAGCTGTATTCAACGCACTCATCGGCTTTGTCGTCACTACACGTAGTGCGGAGTTATGGCGGAAAGAAAGTCGGCGGAAGGTTGGTTTAAACCCTTCCCCTTTTTTTCTCGAAAATCAGAAAGTGTTCGCGATTGCCATTTTGATGCTATCGTGTAAGAAGCAAGTGGAGGGGGAATACAGGGCCGCATCCCGTTCCTCGGTACGGCCATTATTTCCGGAATTAGAGACTCAAATATGTCAGCTACCCAAAAATTAAGGCTAGAAAAAAGTGCGGCGGATTTGCCGGATTTTAGCGGTGATTACTAGAGAAGGTGCGAGGATGCTACAGTTAAAAGGGCGGGCCTCTGAGCCGCTTCGTTCTCCTTGTGTAGAAAAAAGTCTGTTTTGGAAGGTCAAAATGACCTTTTTTTGAAAATTTGCCGGTCTGTCCCGTCCAAACGCAGGGGGATAGAGAGTTGTCCTTTATACTTGAGATAGAGTTCAACGAGGTGTATTCAACGCACTCATCGGCTTTGTCGTCACTACACGTAGTGCGGAGATATGGCGGAAAGAATGTCGAAAATCAGAAAGTGTTCGCGATTGCCATTTTGATGCTATCGTGTGAGAAGCAAGTGGAGGGGGAATACAGGGCCGCATCCCGTTCCTCGGTATGGCCATTATTTCCGGAATTAGAGACTCAAATATTTCAGGTACCCAAAAATTAAGGCTAGAAAAAAGTGCGGCGGAGTTGCCGGATTTTAGCGGTGATTACTAGAAAAGATGCGAGGATGCTACAGTTAAAATGGCGGGCCTCTGAACCGCTTCGTTCTCCTTGTGTAGAAAAAACTCTGTTTTGGAAGGTCAAAATGACCATTTTTTGAAATTTTGCCGGTCTGTCCCGTCCAAACGCAGGGGGATAGAGAGTTGTCCTTTATACTGGAGTTAGAGTTCGACGAGCTGTATTCAACGCACTCATCGGCTTTGTCGTCACTACACGTAGTGCGGAGTTATGGCGGAAAGAATGTCGGCGGAAGGGTGGTTTAAACCCTACCCCTTTTTTTCTCGAAAATCAGAAAGTGTTCGCGATTGCCATTTTGATGCTATCGTGTAAGAAGCAAGTGGAGGGGGAATACAGGGCCGCATCCCGTTCCTCGGTATGGCCATTATTTCCGGAATTAGAGACTCAAATATTTCAGGTACCCAAAAATTAAGGCTAGAAAAAAGTGCGGCGGATTTGCCGGATTTTAGCGGTGATTACTAGAGAAGATGCGAGGATGCTACAGTTAAAATGGCGGGCCTCTGAGCCGCTTCGTTCTCTTTGTGTAGAAAAAAGTCTGTTTTGGAAGGTCAAAATGACCATTTTTTGAAATTTTGCCGGTCTGTCCCGTACAAACGCAGGGGGATAGAGAGTTGTCCTTTATACTGGAGATAGAGTTCGACGAGCTGTATTCAACGCACTCATCGGCTTTGTCGTCACTACACGTAGTGCGGAGTTATGGCGGAAAGAATGTCGGCGGAAGGGTGGTTTAAACCCTTCCCCTTTTTTTCTCGAAAATCAGAAAGTGTTCGCGATTGCCATTTTGATGCTATCGTGTAAGAAGCAAGTGGAGGGGGAATACAGGGCCGCATCCCGTTCCTCGGTATGGCCATTATTTCCGGAATTAGAGACTCAAATATTTCAGGTACCCAAAAATTAAGGCTAGAAAAAAGTGCGGCGGATTTGCCGGATTTTAGCGGTGATTACTAGAGAAGGTGTGAGGATGCTACAGTTAAAAGGGCGGGCCTCTGAGCCGCTTCGTTCTCCTTGTGTAGAAAAAAGTCTGTTTTGGAAGGACAAAAAGACCATTTTTTTAAATTTTGCTGGTATGTCCCGTACAAACGCAGGGGGATAGAGAGTTGTCCTTTATACTGGAGATAGAGTTCGACGAGCTGTATTCAACGCACTCATCGGCTTTGTCGTCACTACACGTAGTGCGGAGATATGGCGGAAAGAAAGTCGAAAATCAGACAGTGTTCGCGATTGCCATTTTGATGCTATCGTGCGAGAAGCAAGTGGAGGGGGAATACAGGGCCGCATCCCGTTCCTCGGTATGGCCATTATTTCCGGAATTAGAGACTCAAATATTTCAGGTACCCAAAAATTAAGGCTAGAAAAAAGTGCGGCGGAGTTGCCGGATTTCAGCGGTGATTACTAGAAAAGATGCGAGGATGCTACAGTTAAAATGGCGGGCCTCTGAACCGCTTCGTTCTCCTTGTGTAGAAAAAAGTCTGTTTTGGAAGGTCAAAATGACCTTTTTTTGAAATTTTGCCGTTCTGTCCCGTCCAAACGCAGGGGGATAGAGAGTTGTCCTTTATACTGGAGATAGATTTCGACGAGCTGTATTCAACGCACTCATCGGCTTTGTCGTCACTACACGTAGTGCGGAGTTATTGCGGAAAGAATGTCGGCGGAAGGGTAGTTTAAACCCTTCCCCTTTTTTTCTCGAAAATCAGAAAGTGTTCGCGATTGCCATTTTGATGCTATCGTGTAAGAAGCAAGTGGAGGGGAAATACAGGGCCGCATCCCGTTCCTCGGTATGGCCATTATTTCCGGAATTAGAGACTCAAATATTTCAGGTACCCAAAAATTAAGGCTAGAAAAAAGTGCGGCGGATTTGCCGGATTTTAGCGGTGATTACTAGAGAAGGTGCGAGGATGCTACAGTTAAAAGGGCGGGCCTCTGAGCCGCTTCGTTCTCCTTGTGTAGGAAAAAGTCTGTTTTGGAAGGTCAAAATGACCTTTTTTTGAAATTTTGCCGGTCTGTCCCGTCCAAACGCAGGGGGATAGAGAGTTGCCCTTTATACTGGAGATAGAGTTCGACGAGCTGTATTCAACACACTCATCGGCTTTGTCGTCACAACACGTAGTGCGGAGTTATGGCGGAAAGAAAGTCGAAAATCAGAAAGTGTTCGCGATTGCCATTTTGATATTATCGTGTAAGAAGCAAGTGGAGGGGGAATACAGGGCCGCATCCCGTTCCTCGGTATGGCCATTATTTCCGGAATTAGAGACTCAAATATTTCAGGGACCCAAAAATTAAGGCTAGAAAAAAGTGCGGCGGATTTGCCGGATTTTAGCGGTGATTACTAGAGAAGGTGTGAGGATGCTACAGTTAAAAGGGCGGGCCTCTGAGCCGCTTCGTTCTCCTTGTGTAGAAAAAAGTCTGTTTTGGAAGGTCAAAAAGACCATTTTTTGAAATTTTGCCGGTATGTCCCGTCCATACGCATTGGGATAGAGAGTTGTCCTTTATACTGGAGATAGAGTTCGACGAGCTGTATTCAACGCACTCATCGGCTTTGTCGTCACTACACGTAGTGCGGAGATATGGCGGAAAGAATGTCGAAAATCAGAAAGTGTTCGCGATTACCATTTTGATGCTATCGTGTGAGAAGCAAGTGGAGGGGGAATACAGGGCCGCATCCCGTTCCTCGGTATGGCCATTATTTCCGGAATTAGAGACTCAAATATTTCAGGTACCCAAAAATTAAGGCTAGAAAAAAGTGCGGCGGAGTTGCCGGATTTTAGCGGTGATTACTAGAAAAGATGCGAGGATGCTACAGTTAAAATGGCGGGCCTCTGAACCGCTTCGTTCTCCTTGTGTAGAAAAAAGTCTGTTTTGGAAGGTCAAAATGACCATTTTTTGAAATTTTGCCGGTCTGTCCCGTCCAAACGCAGGGGGATAGAGAGTTGTCCTTTATACTGCAGTTAGAGTTCGACGAGCTGTATTCAACGCACTCATCGGCTTTGTCGTCACTACACGTAGTGCGGAGTTATGGCGGAAAGAAAGTCGGCGGAAGGGTGGTTTAAACCCTTCCCCTTTTTTTCTCGAAAATCAGAAAGTGTTCGCGATTGCCGTTTTGATGCTATCGTGTAAGAAGCATGTGGAGGGGGAATACAGGGCCGCATCCCGTTCCTCGGTATGGCCATTATTTCCGGAATTAGAGACTCAAATATTTCAGGTACCCAAAAATTAAGGCTAGAAAAAAGTGCGGCGGATTTGCCGGATTTTAGCGGTGATTACTAGAGAAGATGCGAGGATGCTACAGTTAAAATGGCGGGCCTCTGAGCCGCTTCGTTCTCCTTGTGTAGAAAAAAGTCTGTTTTGGAAGGTCAAAATGACCATTTTTTGAAAATTTGCCGGTCTGTCCCGTACAAACGCAGGGGGATAGAGAGTTGTCCTTTATACTGGAGATAGAGTTCGACGAGCTGTATTCAACGCACTCATCGGCTTTGTCGTCACTACAAGTAGTGCGGAGTTATGGCGGAAAGAAAATCGAAAATCAGAAAGTGTTCGCGATTGCCATTTTGATATTATCGTGTAAGAAGCAAGTGGAGGGGGAATACAGGGCCGCATCCCGTTCCTCGGTATGGCCATTATTTCCGGAATTAGAGACTCAAATATTTCAGGTACCCAAAAATTAAGGCTAGAAAAAAGTGCGGCGGATTTGCCGGATTTTAGCGGTGAATACAAGAAAAGATGCGAGGATGCTACAGTTAAAATGGGGTCCTCTGAGCCGCTTCGTTCTCCTTGTGTAGAAAAAAGTCTGTTTTGGAAGGTCGAAATGACCATTTTTTGAAATTTTGCCGGTCTGTCCCGTCCAAACGCAGTTAAAATGGCGGGCCTCTGAGCCGCTTCGTTCTCCTTGTGTAGAAAAAAGTCTGTTTTGGAAGGTCAAAATGACCTTTTTTTGAAATTTTGCCGGTCTGTCCCGTCCAAACGCAGGGGGATAGAGAGTTGTCCTTTATACTGGAGATAGAGTTCGACGAGCTGTATTCAACGCACTCATCGGCTTTGTCGTCACTACACGTAGTGCGGAGTTATGGCGGAAAGAAAGTCGGCGGAAGGGTGGTTTAAACCCTTCCCCTTTTTTTCTCGAAAATCAGAAAGTGTTCGCGATTGCCATTTTGATGCTATCGTGTAAGAAGCAAGTGGAGGGGGAATACAGGGCCGCATCCCGTTCCTCGGTATGGCCATTATTTCCGGAATTAGAGACTCAAATATTTCAGGTACCCAAAAATTAAGGCTAGAAAAAAGTGCGGCGGATTTGCCGGATTTTAGCGGTGATTACTAGAGAAGATGCGAGGATGCTACAGTTAAAATGGCGGGCCTCTAAGCCGCTTCGTTCTCCTTGTGTAGAAAAAAGTCTGTTTTGGAAGGTCAAAATGATCATTTTTTGAAATTTTGCCGTTCTGTCCCGTCCAAACGCAGGGGGATAGAGAGTTGTCCTTTATACTGGAGATAGATTTCGACGAGCTGTATTCAACGCACTCATCGGCTTTGTCGTCACTACACGTAGTGCGGAGTTATTGCGGAAAGAAAGTCGGCGGAAGGGTAGTTTAAAAACCCTTCCCCTTTTTTTCTCGAAAATCAGAAAGTGTTCGCGATTGCCATTTTGATGCTATCGTGTAAGAAGCAAGTGGAGGGGAAATACAGGGCCGCATCCCGTTCCTCGGTATGGCCATTATTTCCGGAATTAGAGACTCAAATATTTCAGGTACCCAAAAATTAAGGCTAGAAAAAAGTGCGGCGGATTTGCCGGATTTTAGCGGTGATTACTAGAGAAGGTGCGAGGATGCTACATTTAAAAGGGCGGGCCTCTGAGCCGCTTCGTTCTCCTTGTGTAGAAAAAAGTCTGTTTTGGAAGGTCAAAATGACCTTTTTTTGAAATTTTGCCGGTCTGTCCCGTCCAAACGCAGGGGGATAGAGAGTTGCCCTTTATACTGGAGATAGAGTTCGACGAGCTGTATTCAACACACTCATCGGCTTTGTCGTCACAACACGTAGTGCGGAGTTATGGCGGAAAGAATGTCGAAAATCAGAAAGTGTTCGCGATTGCCATTTTGATATTATCGTGTAAGAAGCAAGTGGAGGGGGAATACAGGGCCGCATCCCGTTCCTCGGTATGGCCATTATTTCCGGAATTAGAGACTCAAATATTTCAGGGACCCAAAAATTAAGGCTAGAAAAAAGTGCGGCGGATTTGCCGGATTTTAGCGGTGATTACTAGAGAAGGTGTGAGGATGCTACAGTTAAAAGGGCGGGCCTCTGAGCCGCTTCGTTCTCCTTGTGTAGAAAAAAGTCTGTTTTGGAAGGTCAAAAAGACCATTTTTTGAAATTTTGCCGGTATGTCCCGTCCATACGCATTAGGATAGAGAGTTGTCCTTTATTCTGGAGATAGAGTTCGACGAGCTGTATTCAACGCACTCATCGGCTTTGTCGTCACTACAAGTAGTGCGGAGTTATGGCGGAAAGAAAATCGAAAATCAGAAAGTGTTCGCGATTGCCATTTTGATATTATCGTGTAAGAAGCAAGTGGAGGGGGAATACAGGGCCGCATCCCGTTCCTCGGTATGGCCATTATTTCCGGAATTAGAGACTCAAATATTTCAGGTACCCAAAAATTAAGGCTAGAAAAAAGTGCGGCGGATTTGCCGGATTTTAGCGGTGAATACAAGAAAAGATGCGAGGATGCTACAGTTAAAATGGGGTCCTCTGAGCCGCTTCGTTCTCCTTGTGTAGAAAAAAGTCTGTTTTGGAAGGTCGAAATGACCATTTTTTGAAATTTTGCCGGTCTGTCCCGTCCAAACGCAGTTAAAATGGCGGGCCTCTGAGCCGCTTCGTTCTCCTTGTGTAGAAAAAAGTCTGTTTTGGAAGGTCAAAATGACCTTTTTTTGAAATTTTGCCGGTCTGTCCCGTCCAAACGCAGGGGGATAGAGAGTTGCCCTTTATACTGGAGATAGAGTTCGACGAGCTGTATTCAACGCACTCATCGGCTTTGTCGTCACAACACGTAGTGCGGAGTTATGGCGGAAAGAAAATCGAAAATCAGAAAGTGTTCGCGATTGCCACTTTGATGCTATCGTGTAAGAAGCAAGTGGAGGGGGAATACAGGGCCGCATCCCGTTCCTCGGTATGGCCATTATTTCCGGAATTAGAGACTCAAATATTTCAGGTACCCAAAAATTAAGGCTAGAAAAAAGTGCGGCGGATTTGCCGGATTTTAGCGGTGATTACTGGAGAAGATGCGAGGATGCTACAGTTAAAATGGCGGGCCTCTAAGCTGCTTCGTTCTCCTTGTGTAGAAAAAAGTCTGTTTTGGAAGGTCAAAATGATCATTTTTTGAAATTTTTGCCGTTCTGTCCCGTCCAAACGCAGGGGGATAGAGAGTTGTCCTTTATACTGGATATAGAGTTCGACGAGCTGTATTCAACGCACTCATCGGCTTTGTCGTCACTACACGTAGTGCGGAGTTATTGCGGAAAGAAAGTCGGCGGAAGGGTAGTTTAAACCCTTCCCCTTTTTTTCTCGAAAAACAGAAAGTGTTCGCGATTGCCATTTTGATGCTATCGTGTAAGAAGCAAGTGGAGGGGAAATACAGGGCCGCATCCCGTTCCACGGTATGGCCATTATTTCCGGAATTAGAGACTCAAATATTTCAGGTACCCAAAAATTAAGGCTAGAAAAAAGTGCGGCGGATTTGCCGGATTTTAGCGGTGATTACTAGAGAAGGTGCGAGGATGCTACAGTTAAAAGGGCGGGCCTCTGAGCCGCTTCGTTCTCCTTGTGTAGAAAAAAGTCTGTTTTGGAAGGTCATAATGACCTTTTTTTGAAATTTTGCCGGTCTGTCCCGTCCAAACGCAGGGGGATAGAGAGTTGCCCTTTATACTGGAGATAGAGTTCGACGAGCTGTATTCAACGCACTCATCGGCTTTGTCGTCACAACACGTAGTGCGGAGTTATGGCGGAAAGAAAGTCGAAAATCAGAAAGTGTTCGCGATTGCCATTTTGATATTATCGTGTAAGAAGCAAGTGGAGGGGGAATACAGGGCCGCATCCCGTTCCTCGGTATGGCCATTATTTCCGGAATTAGAGACTCAAATATTTCAGGTACCCAAAAATTAAGGCTAGAAAAAAGTGCGGCGGATTGGCCGGATTTTAGCGGTGAATACAAGAAAAGATGCGAGGATGCTACAGTGCAAATGGCGGGCCTCTGAGCCGCTTCGTTCTCCTTGTGTAGAAAAAAGTCTGTTTTGGAAGGTCAAAATGACCATTTTTTGAAATTTTGCCGGTCTGTCCCGTCCAAACGCAGGGGGATAGAGAGTTGTCCTTTATACTGGAGATAGAGTTCGACGAGCTGTATTCAACGCACTCATCGTCTTTGTCGTCACTACACGTAGTGCGGAGTTATGGCGGAAAGAAAGTCGGCGTAAGGGTGGTTTAAACCCTTCCCCTTTTTTTCTCGAAAATCAGAAAGTGTTCGCGATTGCCATTTTGATGCTATCGTGTAAGAAGCAAGTGGAGGGGGAATACAGGGCCGCATCCCGTTCTTCGGTATGGCCATTATTTCCGGAATTAGAGACTCAAATATTTCAGGTACCCAAATATTAAGGCCAAAATAAAGTGCGGCGGATTTGCCGGATTTTAGCGGTGATTACTAGAGAAGGTGCGAGGATGCTACAGTTAAAATGGCGGGCCTCTGAACCGCTTCGTTCTCCTTGTGTAGAAAAAAGTCTGTTTTGGAAGGTCAAAATGACCTTTTTTTGAAATTTTGCCGGTCTGTACCGTCCACACGCAGGGGGATAGAGAGTTGTCCTTTATACTGGAGATAGAGTTCGACGAGCTGTATTCAACGCACTCATCGGCTTTGTCGTCACTACACGTAGTGCGGAGATATGGCGGAAAGAATGTCGAAAATCAGAAAGTGTTCGCGATTGCCATTTTGATGCTATCGTGTGAGAAGTAAGTGGAGGGGGAATACAGGGCCGCATCCCGTTCCTCGGTATGGCCATTATTTCCGGAATTAGAGACTCAAATATTTCAGGTACCCAAAAATTAAGGTTAGAAAAAAGTGCGGCGGATTTGCCGGATTTTAGCGGTGATTACTAGAGAAGGTGCGAGGATGCTACAGTTAAAATGGCGGGCCTCTGAGCCGCTTCGTTCTCCTTGTGTAGAAAAAAGTCTGTTTTGGAAAGTCAAAATGATCATTTTTTGAAATTTTGCCGGTCTGTCCCGTCCAAACGCAGGGGGATAGAGAGTTGTCCTTTATACTGGAGATAGAGTTCGACGAGCTGTATTCAACGCACTCATCGGCTTTGTCCTCACTACACGTAGTGCTGAGTTATGGCGGAAAGAATGTCGGCGGCCTTTTTTTTCTCGAAAATCAGAAAGTGTTCGCGATTGCCACTTTGATGCTATCGTGTAAGAAGCAAGTGGAGGGGAAATACAGGGCCGCATCCCGTTCCTCGGTATGGCCATTATTTCCGGAATTAGAGACTCAAATATTTCAGGTAACCAAAAATTGAGGCTAGAAAAAAGTGCGGCGGATTTGCCGGATTTTAGCGGTGATTACTAGAGAAGATGCGAGGATGCTACAGTTAAAATGGCGGGCCTCTGAGCCGCTTCGTTCTCCTTGTGTAGAAAAAAGTCTGTTTTGGAAGGTCAAAATGACCATTTTTTGAAATTTTGCCGGTCTGTCCCGTACAAACGCAGGGGGATAGAGAGTTGTCCTTTATACCGGAGATAGAGTTAGACGATCTGTATTCAACGCACTCATCGGCTTTGTCGTCACTACACGTAGTGCGGAGTTATGGCGGAAAGAAAGTCGGCGGAAGGGACCTTCCCCTTTTTTTCTCGAAAATCAGAAAGTGTTCGCGATTGCCATTTTGATGCTATCGTGTAAGAAGCAAGTGGAGGGGGAATACAGGGCCGCATCCCGTTCCTCGGTATGGCCATTATTTCCGGAATTAGAGACTCAAATATTTCAGGTACCCAAAAATTAAGGCTAGAAAAAAGTGCGGCGGATTTGCCGGATTTTAGCGGTGATTACTAGAGAAGATGCGAGGATGCTACAGTTAAAATGGCGGGCCTCTGAGCCGCTTCGTTCTCCTTGTGTAGAAAAAAGTCTGTTTTGGAAGGTCAAAATGACCATTTTTTGAAATTTTGCCGGTCTGTCCCGTACAAACGCAGGGGGATAGAGAGTTGTCCTTTATACTGGAGATAGAGTTCGACGAGCTGTATTCAACGCACTCATCGGCTTTGTCGTCACTACACGTAGTGCGGAGATATGGCGGAAAGAAAGTCGAAAATCAGACAGTGTTCGCGATTGCCATTTTGATGCTATCGTGCGAGAAGCAAGTGGAGGGGGAATACAGGGTCGCATCCCGTTCCTCGGTATGGCCATTTTTTCCGGAATTAGAGACTCAAATATTTCAGGTACCCAAAAATTAAGGCTAGAAAAAATTGCGGCGGAGTTGCCGGATTTCAGCGGTGATTACTAGAAAAGATGCGAGGATGCTACAGTTAAAATGGCGGGCCTCTGAACCGCTTCGTTCTCCTTGTGTAGAAAAAAGTCTGTTTTGGAAGGTCAAAATCACCATTTTTTGAAATTTTGCCGGTCTGTCCCGTCCAAACTCAGGGGGATAGAGAGTTGTCCTTTATACTGGAGTTAGAGTTCGACGAGCTGTATTCAACGCACTCATCGGCTTTGTCGTCACTACACGTAGTGCGGAGTTATGGCGGAAAGAAAGTCGGCGGAAGGTTGGTTTAAACCCTTCCCCTTTTTTTCTCGAAAATCAGAAAGTGTTCGCGATTGCCATTTTGATGCTATCGTGTAAGAAGCAAGTGGAGGGGGAATACAGGGCCGCATCCCGTTCCTCGGTACGGCCATTATTTCCGGAATTAGAGACTCAAATATGTCAGCTACCCAAAAATTAAGGCTAGAAAAAAGTGCGGCGGATTTGCCGGATTTTAGCGGTGATTACTAGAGAAGGTGCGAGGATGCTACAGTTAAAAGGGCGGGCCTCTGAGCCGCTTCGTTCTCCTTGTGTAGAAAAAAGTCTGTTTTGGAAGGTCAAAATGACCTTTTTTTGAATTTTGCTGGTATGTCCCGTACAAACGCAGGGGGATAGAGAGTTGTCCTTTATACTGGAGATAGAGTTCGACGAGCTGTATTCAACGCACTCATCGGCTTTGTCGTCACTACACGTAGTGCGGAGATATGGCGGAAAGAAAGTCGAAAATCAGACAGTGTTCGCGATTGCCATTTTGATGCTATCGTGCGAGAAGCAAGTGGAGGGGGAATACAGGGCCGCATCCCGTTCCTCGGTATGGCCATTATTTCCGGAATTAGAGACTCAAATATTTCAGGTACCCAAAAATTAAGGCTAGAAAAAAGTGCGGCGGAGTTGCCGGATTTCAGCGGTGATTACTAGAAAAGATGCGAGGATGCTACAGTTAAAATGGCGGGCCTCTGAACCGCTTCGTTCTCCTTGTGTAGAAAAAAGTCTGTTTTGGAAGGTCAAAATGACCTTTTTTTGAAAATTTGCCGGTCTGTCCCGTCCAAACGCAGGGGGATAGAGAGTTGTCCTTTATACTGGAGATAGAGTTCGACGAGCTGGATTCAACGCACTCATCGGCTTTGTCCTCACTACACGTAGTGCGGAGTTATGGCGGAAAGAAAGTCGGCGGAAGGGTGGTTTAAACCCTTCCCCTTTTTTTCTCGAAAATCAGAAAGTGTTCGCGATTGCCATTTTGATGCTATCCTGTAAGAAGCAAGTGGAGGGGGAATACAGGGCCGCATCCCGTTCCTCGGTATGGCCATTATTTCCGGAATTAGAGACTCAAATATTTCAGGTACCCAAAAATTAAGGCTAGAAAAAAGTGCGGCGGATTTGCCTGATTTTGCCGGTGATTACTAGAGAAGATGCGAGGATGCTACAGTTAAAATGCCGGGCCTCTGAGCCGCTTCGTTCTCCTTGTGTAGAAAAAAGTCTGTTTTGGAAGGTCAAAATGACCGTTTTTTGAAATTTTGCCGGTCTGTCCCGTACAAACGCAGGGGGATAGAGAGTTGTCCTTTATACTGGAGATAGAGTTCGACGAGCTGTATTCAACGCACTCATCGGCTTTGTCGTCACTACACGTAGTGCGGAATTATGGCGGAAAGAAAGTCGGCGGAAGGGTGGTTTAAACCCTTCCCCTTTTTTTCTCGAAAATCAGAAAGTGTTCGCGATTGCCATTTTGATGCTATCGTGTAAGAAGCAAGTGGAGGGGGAATACAGGGCCGCATCCCGTTCCTCGGTATGGCCATTATTTCCGGAATTAGAGACTCAAATATTTCAGGTACCCAAAAATTAAGGCTAGAAAAAAGTGCGGCGGATTTGCCGGATTTTAGCGGTGATTACTAGAGAAGGTGCGAGGATGCTACAGTTAAAATGGCGGGCCTCTGAGCCGCTTCGTTCTCCTTGTGTAGAAAAAAGTCTGTTTTGGAAGGTCAAAATGACCATTTTTAGGAATTGTGCCGGTCTGTCCCGTCCAAACGCAGGGGGATAGAGAGTTGTCCTTTATACTGGAGATAGAGTTCGACGAGCTATATTCAACGCACTCATCGGCTTTGTCGTCACTACAAGTAGTGCGGAGTTATGGCGGAAAGAAAGTAGGCGGAAGGGTGGTTTAAACCCTTCCCCTTTTTTTCTCGAAAATCAGAAAGTGTTCGCGATTGCCATTTTGATGCTATCGTGTAAGAAGCAAGTAGAGGGGGAATACAGGGCCGCATTCCGTTCCTCGGTATGGCAATTATTTCCGGAATTAGAGGCTCAAATATTTCAGGTACCCAAAAATTAAGGCTAGAAAAAAGTGCGGCGGATTTGCCGGATTTTAGCGGTGATTACTAGAGAAGATGCGAGGATGCTACAGTTAAAATGGCGGGCCTCTGAGCCGCTTCGTTCTCCTTGTGTAGAAAAAATTCTGTTTTGGAAGGTCAAAATGACCATTTTTTTAAATTTTGCCGGTCTGTCCCGTACAAACGCAGGGGGATAGAGAGTTGTCCTTTATACCGGAGATAGAGTTCGACGAGCTGTATTCAACGCACTCATCGGCTTTGTCGTCACTACACGTAGTGCGGAGTTATGGCGGAAAGAATGTCGGCGGAAGGGTCCTTCCCCTTTTTTTCTCGAAAATCAGAATGTGTTCGCGATTGCCATTTTGATGCTATCGTGTAAGAAGCAAGTGGAGGGGGAATACAGGGCCGCATCCCGTTCCTCGGTATGGCCATTATTTCCGGAATTAGAGACTCAAATATTTCAGGTACCCAAAAATTAAGGCTAGAAAAAAGTGCGGCGGATTTGCCGGATTTTAGCGGTGATTACTAGAGGTGGTGCGAGGATGCTACAGTTAAAATTGCGGGCCTCTGAGCCGCTTCGTTCTCCTTGTGTAGAAAAAAGTCTGTTTTGGAAGGTCAAAATGACCATTTTTTGAAAATTTGCCGGTCTGTCCCGTCCAAACGCAGGGGGATAGAGAGTTGTCCTTTATACTGGAGATAGAGTTCGACGAGCTGTATTCAACGCACTCATCGGCTTTGTCGTCACTACACGTAGTGCGGAGTTATGGCGGAAAGAATGTCGGCGGAAGGGTGGTTTAAACCCTTCCCCTTTTTTTCTCGAAAATCAGAAAGTGTTCGCGATTGCCATTTTGATGCTATCGTGTAAGAAGCAAGTGGAGGGGGAATACAGAGCCACATCCCGTTCCTCGGTATGGCCATTATTTCCGGAATTAGAGACTCAAATATTTCAGGTACCCAAAAATTAAGGCTAGAAAAATGTGCGGCGGATTTGCCGGAATTTAGCGGTGATTACTAGAGAAGGTGCGAGGATGCTACAGTTAAAATGGCGGGCCTCTGAGCCGCTTCGTTCTCCTTGTGTAGAAAAAAGTCCGTTTTGGAAGGTCAAAATGACCCTTTTTTTGAAATTTTGCCGGTCTGTCCCGTCTAAACGCAGGGGGATAGAGAGTTGTCCTTTATACTGGAGATAGAGTTCGACGAGCTGTATTCAACGCACTCATCGGCTTTGTCGTCACTACACGTAGTGCGGAGATATGGCGGAAAGAAAGTCGGCGGAAGGGTGGTTTAAACCCTTCTCCTTTTTTTCTCGAAAATCAGAAAGTGTTCGCGATTGCCATTTTGATGCTATCGTGTAAGAAGCAAGTGGAGGGGGAATACAGGGCCGCATCCCGTTCCTCGGTATGGCCATTATTTCCGGAATTAGAGACTCAAATATTTCAGGTACCCAAAAATTAAGGCTAGAAAAATGTGCGGCGGATTTGCCGGATTTTAGCGGTGATTACTAGAGAAGGTGCGATGATGCTACAGTTAAAATTGCGGGCCTCTGAGCCGCTTCGTTCTCCTTGTGTAGAAAAAAGTCTGTTTTGGAAGGTCAAAATGACCATTTTTTGAAAATTTGCCGGTCTGTCCCGTCCAAACGCAGGGGGATAGAGAGTTGTCTTTTATACTGGAGATAGAGTTCGACGAGCTGTATTCAACGCACTCATCGGCTTTGTCGTCACTACACGTAGTGCGGAGTTATGGCGGAAAGAATGTCGGCGGAAGGGTGGTTTAAACCCTTCCCCTTTTTTTCTCGAAAATCAGAAAGTGTTCGCGATTGCCATTTTGATGCTATCGTGTAAGAAGCAAGTGGAGGGGGAATACAGGGCCGCATCCCGTTCCTCGGTATGGCCATTATTTCCGGAATTAGAGACTCAAATATTTCAGGTACCCAAAAATTAAGGCTAGAAAAATGTGCGGCGGATTTGCCGGATTTTAGCGGTGATTACTAGAGAAGGTGCGAGGATGAGACAGTTAAAATCGCGGGCCTCTGAGCCGCTTCGTTCTCCTTGTGTAGAAAAAATTCTGTTTTGGAAGGTCAAAATGACCATTTTTTTTTAATTTTGCCGGTCTGTCCCGTCTAAACGCAGGGGGATAGAGAGTTGTCCTTTATACTGGAGATAGAGTTCGACGAGCTGTATTCAACGCACTCATCGGCTTTGTCGTCACTACACGTAGTGCGGAGTTATGGCGGAAAGAAAGTCGGCGGAAGGGTGGTTTAAACCCTTCCCCTTTTTTTCTCGAAAATCAGAAAGTGTTCGCGATTGCCATTTTGATGCTATCGTGTAAGAAGCAAGTGGAGGGGGAATACTGGGCCGCATCCCGTTCCTCGGTATGGCCATTATTTCCGGAATTAGAGACTCAAATATTTCAGGTACCCAAAAATTAAGGCTAGAAAAAAGTGCGGCGGATTTGCCGGATTTTAGCGGTGATTACTAGAGAAGGTGCGAGGATGCTACAGTTAAAATGGTGGGCCTCTGAGCCGCTTCGTTCTCCTTGTGTAGAAAAAAGTCTGCTTTGGAAGGTAAAAATGACAATTTTTTGAAATTTTGCCGGTCTGTCCCGTCCAAACGCAGGGGGATAGAGAGTTGTCCTTTATACTGGAGATAGAGTTCGACGAGCTGTATTCAACGCACTCATCGGCTTTGTCGTCACTACACGTACTGCGGAGTTATGGCGGAAAGAATGTCGGCGGAAGTGTGGTTTAAACCCTTCCCCTTTTTTTCTCGAAAATCAGAAAGTGTTCGCGATTGCCATTTTGATGCTATCGTGTAAGAAGCAAGTGGAGGGGAATACAGGGCCGCATTCCGTTCCTCGGTATGGCAATTATTTCCGGAATTAGAGGCTCAAATATTTCAGGTACCCAAAAATTAAGGCTAGAAAAAAGTGCGGCGGATTTGCCGGATTTTTGCGGTGATTACTAGAGAAGATGCGAGGATGCTACAGTTAAAATGGCGGGCCTCTGAGCCGCTTCGTTCCTCCTTGTGTAGAAAAAATTCTGTTTTGGAAGGTCAAAATGACCATTTTTTTTAATTTTGCCGGTCTGTCCCGTACAAACGCAGGGGGATAGAGAGTTGTCGTTTATACCGGAGATAGAGTTCGACGAGCTGTATTCAACGCACTCATCGGCTTTGTCGTCACTACACGTAGTGCGGAGTTATGGCGGAAAGAATGTCGGCGGAAGGGTGGTTTAAACCCTTCCCCTTTTTTTCTCGAAAATCAGAAAGTGTTCGCGATTGCCATTTTGATGCTATCGTGTAAGAAGCAAGTGGAGGGGGAATACAGAGCCACATCCCGTTCCTCGGTATGGCCATTATTTCCGGAATTAGAGACTCAAATATTTCAGGTACCCAAAAATTAAGGCTAGAAAAATGTGCGGCGGATTTGCCGGAATCTAGCGGTGATTACTAGAGAAGGTGCGAGGATGCTACAGTTAAAATGGCGGGCCTCTGAGCCGCTTCGTTCTCCTTGTGTAGAAAAAAGTCCGTTTTGGAAGGTCAAAATGACCCTTTTTTTGAAATTTTGCCTGTCTGTCCCGTCTAAACGCAGGGGGATAGAGAGTTGTCCTTTATACTGGAGATAGAGTTCGACGAGCTGTATTCAACGCACTCATCGGCTTTGTCGTCACTACACGTAGTGCGGAGATATGGCGGAAAGAATGTCGGCGGAAGGGTGGTTTAAACCCTTCTCCTTTTTTTCTCGAAAATCAGAAAGTGTTCGCGATTGCCATTTTGATGCTATCGTGTAAGAAGCAAGTGGAGGGGGAATACAGGGCCGCATCCCGTTCCTCGGTATGGCCATTATTTCCGGAATTAGAGACTCAAATATTTCAGGTACCCAAAAATTAAGGCTAGAAAAATGTGCGGCGGATTTGCCGGATTTTAGCGGTGATTACTAGAGAAGATGCGAGGATGCTACAGTTAAAATGGCGGGCCTCTGAGCCGCTTCGTTCTCCTTGTGTAGAAAAAAGTCTGTTTTGGAAGGTCAAAATGACCATTTTTAAGAATTGTGCCGGTCTGTCCCGTCCAAACGCAGGGGGATAGAGAGTTGTCCTTTATACTGGAGATAGAGTTCGACGAGCTGTATTCAACGCACTCATCGGCTTTGTCGTCACTACACGTAGTGCGGAGTTATGGCGGAAAGAATGTCGGCGGAAGGGTGGTTTAAACCCTTCCCCTTTTTTTCTCGAAAATCAGAAAGTGTTCGCGATTGCCATTTTGATGCTATCGTGTAAGAAGCAAGTGGAGGGGGAATACAGGGCCGCATCCCGTTCCTCGGTATGGCCATTATTTCCGGAATTAGAGACTCAAATATTTCAGGTACCCAAAAATTAAGGCTAGAAAAAAGTGCGGCTGATTTGCCGGATTTTAGCGGTGATTACTAGAGAAGGTGCGATGGTGCTACAGTTAAAATTGCGGGCCTCTGAGCCGCTTCGTTCTCCTTGTGTAGAAAAAAGTCTGTTTTGGAAGGTCAAAATGACCATTTTTTGAAAATTTGCCGGTCTGTCCCGTCCAAACGCAGGGGGATAGAGAGTTGTCCTTTATACTGGAGATAGAGTTCGACGAGCTGTATTCAACGCACTCATCGGCTTTGTCGTCACTACACGTAGTGCGGAGTTATGGCGGAAAGAAAGTCGGCGGAAGGGTGGTTTAAACCCTTCCCCTTTTTATTCTCGAAAATCAGAAAGTGTTCGCGATTGCCATTTTGATGCTATCGTGTAAGAAGCAAGTGGAGGGGGAATACAGGGCCGCATCCCGTTCCTCGGTATGGCCATTATTTCCGGAATTAGAGACTCAAATATTTCAGGTACCCAAAAATTAAGGCTAGAAAAATGTGCGGCGGATTTGCCGGATTTTAGCGGTGATTACTAGAGAAGGTGCGAGGATGATACAGTTAAAATCGCGGGCCTCTGAGCCGCTTCGTTCTCCTTGTGTAGAAAAAATTCTGTTTTGGAAGGTCAAAATGACCATTTTTTTTTAATTTTGCCGGTCTGTCCCGTCTAAACGCAGGGGGATAGAGAGTTGTCCTTTATACTGGAGATAGAGTTCGACGAGCTGTATTCAACGCACTCATCGGCTTTGTCGTCACTACACGTAGTGCGGAGTTATGGCGGAAAGAAAGTCGGCGGAAGGGTGGTTTAAACCCTTCCCCTTTTTTTCTCGAAAATCAGAAAGTGTTCGCGATTGCCATTTTGATGCTATCGTGTAAGAAGCAAGTGGAGGGGGAATACAGGGCCGCATCCCGTTCCTCGGTATGGCCATTATTTCCGGAATTAGAGACTCAAATATTTCAGGTACCCAAAAATTAAGGCTAGAAAAATGTGCGGCGGATTTGCAGGATTTTAGCGGTGATTACTAGAGAAGGTGCGAGGATGATACAGTTAAAATCGCGGGCCTCTGAGCCGCTTCGTTCTCCTTGTGTAGAAAAAAGTCTGTTTTGGAAGGTCAAAATGACCCTTTTTTTTAAATTTTGCCGGTCTGTCCCGTCTAAACGCAGGGGGATAGAGAGTTGTCCTTTATACTGGAGATAGAGTTCGACGAGCTGTATTCAACGCACTCATCGGCTTTGTCGTCACTACACGTAGTGCGGAGTTATGGCGGAAAGAAAGTCGGCGGAAGGGTGGTTTAAACCCTTCCCCTTTTTTTCTCGAAAATCAGAAAGTGTTCGCGATTGCCATTTTGATGCTATCGTGTAAGAAGCAAGTGGAGGGGGAATACTGGGCCGCATCCCGTTCCTCGGTATGGCCATTATTTCCGGAATTAGAGACTCAAATATTTCAGGTACCCAAAAATTAAGGCTAGAAAAAAGTGCGGCTGATTTGCCGGATTTTAGCGGTGATTACTAGAGAAGGTGCGAGGATGCTACAGTTAAAATGGTGGGCCTCTGAGCCGCTTCGTTCTCCTTGTGTAGAAAAAAGTCTGTTTTGGAAGGTAAAAATGACAATTTTTTGAAATTTTGCCGGTCTGTCCCGTCCAAACGCAGGGGGATAGAGAGTTGTCCTTTATACTGGAGATAGAGTTCGACGAGCTGTATTCAACGCACTCATCGGCTTTGTCGTCACTACACGTACTGCGGAGTTATGGCGGAAAGAATGTCGGCGGAAGTGTGGTTTAAACCCTTCCCCTTTTTTTCTCGAAAATCAGAAAGTGTTCGCGATTGCCATTTTGATGCTATCGTGTAAGAAGCAAGTGGAGGGGAATACAGGGCCGCATTCCGTTCCTCGGTATGGCAATTATTTCCGGAATTAGAGGCTCAAATATTTCAGGTACCCAAAAATTAAGGCTAGAAAAAAGTGCGGCGGATTTGCCGGATTTTTGCGGTGATTACTAGAGAAGATGCGAGGATGCTACAGTTAAAATGGCGGGCCTCTGAGCCGCTTCGTTCTCCTTGTGTAGAAAAAATTCTGTTTTGGAAGGTCAAAATGACCATTTTTTTTAATTTTGCCGGTCTGTCCCGTACAAACGCAGGGGGATAGAGAGTTGTCCTTTATACCGGAGATAGAGTTCGACGAGCTGTATTCAACGCACTCATCGGCTTTGTCGTCACTACACGTAGTGCGGAGTTATGGCGGAAAGAATGTCGGCGGAAGGGTCCTTCCCCTTTTTTTCTCGAAAATCAGAAAGTGTTCGCGATTGCCATTTTGATGCTATCGTGTAAGAAGCAAGTGGAGGGGGAATACAGGGCCGCATCCCGTTCCTCGGTATGGCCATTATTTCCGGAATTAGAGACTCAAATATTTCAGGTACCCAAAAATTAAGGCTAGAAAAAAGTGCGGCGGATTTGCCGGATTTTAGCGGTGATTACTAGAGAAGGTGCGAGGATGCTACAGTTAAAATTGCGGGCCTCTGAGCCGCTTCGTTCTCCTTGTGTAGAAAAAAGTCTGTTTTGGAAGGTCAAAATGACCATTTTTTGAAAATTTGCCGGTCTGTCCCGTCCAAACGCAGGGGGATAGAGAGTTGTCCTTTATACTGGAGATAGAGTTCGACGAGCTGTATTCAACGCACTCATCGGCTTTGTCGTCACTACACGTAGTGCGGAGTTATGGCGGAAAGAATGTCGGCGGAAGGATGGTTTAAACCCTTCCCCTTTTTTTCTCGAAAATCAGAAAGTGTTCGCGATTGCCATTTTGATGCTATCGTGTAAGAAGCAAGTGGAGGGGGAATACAGAGCCACATCCCGTTCCTCGGTATGGCCATTATTTCCGGAATTAGAGACTCAAATATTTCAGGTACCCAAAAATTAAGGCTAGAAAAATGTGCGGCGGATTTGCCGGAATTTAGCGGTGATTACTAGAGAAGGTGCGAGGATGCTACAGTTAAAATGGCGGGCCTCTGAGCCGCTTCGTTCTCCTTGTGTAGAAAAAAGTCCGTTTTGGAAGGTCAAAATGACCCTTTTTTTGAAATTTTGCCGGTCTGTCCCGTCTAAACGCAGGGGGATAGAGAGTTGTCCTTTATACTGGAGATAGAGTTCGACGAGCTGTATTCAACGCACTCATCGGCTTTGTCGTCACTACACGTAGTGCGGAGATATGGCGGAAAGAAAGTCGGCGGAAGGGTGGTTTAAACCCTTCTCCTTTTTTTCTCGAAAATCAGAAAGTGTTCGCGATTGCCATTTTGATGCTATCGTGTAAGAAGCAAGTGGAGGGGGAATACAGGGCCGCATCCCGTTCCTCGGTATGGCCATTATTTCCGGAATTAGAGACTCAAATATTTCAGGTACCCAAAAATTAAGGCTAGAAAAATGTGCGGCGGATTTGCCGGATTTTAGCGGTGATTACTAGAGAAGATGCGAGGATGCTACAGTTAAAATGGCGGGCCTCTGAGCCGCTTCGTTCTCCTTGTGTAGAAAAAAGTCTGTTTTGGAAGGTCAAAATGACCATTTTTAAGAATTGTGCCGGTCTGTCCCGTCCAAACGCAGGGGGATAGAGAGTTGTCCTTTATACTGGAGATAGAGTTCGACGAGCTGTATTCAACGCACTCATCGGCTTTGTCGTCACTACACGTAGTGCGGAGTTATGGCGGAAAGAATGTCGGCGGAAGGGTGGTTTAAACCCTTCCCCTTTTTTTCTCGAAAATCAGAAAGTGTTCGCGATTGCCATTTTGATGCTATCGTGTAAGAAGCAAGTGGAGGGGGAATACAGGGCCGCATCCCGTTCCTCGGTATGGCCATTATTTCCGGAATTAGAGACTCAAATATTTCAGGTACCCAAAAATTAAGGCTAGAAAAAAGTGCGGCTGATTTGCCGGATTTTAGCGGTGATTACTAGAGAAGGTGCGATGATGCTACAGTTAAAATTGCGGGCCTCTGAGCCGCTTCGTTCTCCTTGTGTAGAAAAAAGTCTGTTTTGGAAGGTCAAAATGACCATTTTTTGAAAATTTGCCGGTCTGTCCCGTCCAAACGCAGGGGGATAGAGAGTTGTCCTTTATACTGGAGATAGAGTTCGACGAGCTGTATTCAACGCACTCATCGGCTTTGTCGTCACTACACGTAGTGCGGAGTTATGGCGGAAAGAAAGTCGGCGGAAGGGTGGTTTAAACCCTTCCCCTTTTTATTCTCGAAAATCAGAAAGTGTTCGCGATTGCCATTTTGATGCTATCGTGTAAGAAGCAAGTGGAGGGGGAATACAGGGCCGCATCCCGTTCCTCGGTATGGCCATTATTTCCGGAATTAGAGACTCAAATATTTCAGGTACCCAAAAATTAAGGCTAGAAAAATGTGCGGCGGATTTGCCGGATTTTAGCGGTGATTACTAGAGAAGATGCGAGGATGCTACAGTTAAAATGGCGGGCCTCTGAGCCGCTTCGTTCTCCTTGTGTAGAAAAAAGTCTGTTTTGGAAGGTCAAAATGACCATTTTTAGGAATTGTGCCGGTCTGTCCCGTCCAAACGCAGGGGGATAGAGAGTTGTCCTTTATACTGGAGATAGAGTTCGACGAGCTGTATTCAACGCACTCATCGGCTTTGTCGTCACTACACGTAGTGCGGAGTTATGGCGGAAAGAATGTCGGCGGAAGGGTGGTTTAAACCCTTCCCCTTTTTTTCTCGAAAATCAGAAAGTGTTCGCGATTGCCATTTTGATGCTATCGTGTAAGAAGCAAGTGGAGGGGGAATACAGGGCCGCATCCCGTTCCTCGGTATGGCCATTATATCCGGAATTAGAGACTCAAATATTTCAGGTACCCAAAAATTAAGGCTAGAAAAAAGTGCGGCTGATTTGCCGGATTTTAGCGGTGATTACTAGAGAAGGTGCGAGGATGCTACAGTTAAAATTGCGGGCCTCTGAGCCGCTTCGTTCTCCTTGTGTAGAAAAAAGTCTGTTTTGGAAGGTCAAAATGACCATTTTTTGAAAATTTGCCGGTCTGTCCCGTCCAAACGCAGGGGGATAGAGAGTTGTCCTTTATACTGGAGATAGAGTTCGACGAGCTGTATTCAACGCACTCATCGGCTTTGTCGTCACTACACGTAGTGCGGAGTTATGGCGGAAAGAATGTCGGCGGAAGGGTGGTTTAAACCCTTCCCCTTTTTTTCTCGAAAATCAGAAAGTGTTCGCGATTGCCATTTTGATGCTATCGTGTAAGAAGCAAATGGAGGGGGAATACAGGGCCACATCCCGTTCCTCGGTATGGCCATTATTTCCGGAATTAGAGACTCAAATATTTCAGGTACCCAAAAATTAAGGCTAGAAAAATGTGCGGCGGATTTGCCGGATTTTAGCGGTGATTACTAGAGAAGGTGCGAGGATGCTACAGTTAAAATGGCGGGCCTCTGAGCCGCTTCGTTCTCCTTGTGTAGAAAAAAGTCCGTTTTGGAAGGTCAAAATGACCCTTTTTTTTAAATTTTGCCGGTCTGTCCCGTCTAAACGCAGGGGGATAGAGAGTTGTCCTTTATACTGGAGATAGAGTTCGACGAGCTGTATTCAACGCACTCATCGGCTTTGTCGTCACTACACGTAGTGCGGAGATATGGCGGAAAGAAAGTCGGCGGAAGGGTGGTTTAAACCCTTCCCCTTTTTTTCTCGAAAATCAGAAAGTGTTCGCGATTGCCATTTTGATGCTATCGTGTAAGAAGCAAGTGGAGGGGGAATACAGGGCCGCATCCCGTTCCTCGGTATGGCCATTATTTCCGGAATTAGAGACTCAAATATTTCAGGTACCCAAAAATTAAGGCTAGAAAAATGTGCGGCGGATTTGCCGGATTTTAGCGGCGATTACTAGAGAAGATGCGAGGATGCTACAGATAAAATGGCGGGCCTCTGAGCCGCTTCGTTCTCCTTGTGTAGAAAAAAGTCTGTTTTGGAAGGTCAAAATGACCATTTTTAGGAATTTTGCCGGTCTGTCCCGTCCAAACGCAGGGGGATAGAGAGTTGTCCTTTATACTGGAGATAGAGTTCGACGAGCTGTATTCAACGCACTCATCGGCTTTGTCGTCACTACACGTAGTGCGGAGTTATGGCGGAAAGAATGTCGGCGGAAGGGTGGTTTAAACCCTTCCCCTTTTTTTCTCGAAAATCAGAAAGTGTTCGCGATTGCCATTTTGATGCTATCGTGTAAGAAGCAAGTGGAGGGGGAATACAGGGCCGCATCCCGTTCCTCGGTATGGCCATTATTTCCGGAATTAGAGACTCAAATATTTCAGGTACCCAAAAATTAAGGCTAGAAAAAAGTGCGGCGGATTTGCCGGATTTTAGCGGTGATTACTAGAGAAGATGCGAGGATGCTACAGTTAAAATGGCGGGCCTCTGAGCCGCTTCGTTCTCCTTGTGTAGAAAAAAGTCTGTTTTGGAAGGTCAAAATGACCATTTTTTTAAATTTTGCCGGTCTGTCCCGTACAAACGCAGGGGGATAGAGAGTTGTCCTTTATACTGGAGATAGAGTAAGACGAGCTGTATTCAACGCACTCATCGGCTTTGTCGTCACTACACGTAGTGCGGAGTTATGGCGGAAAGAAAGTCTTCGGAAGGGTCCTTCCCCTTTTTTTCTCGAAAATCAGAAAGTGTTCGCGATTGCCATTTTGATGCTATCGTGTAAGAAGCAAGTGGAGGGGGAATACAGGGCCGCATCCCGTTCCTCGGTATGGCCATTATTTCCGGAATTAGAGACTCAAATATTTCAGGTACCCAAAAATTAAGGCTAGAAAAAAGTGCGGCGGATTTGCCGGATTTTAGCGGTGATTACTAGAGAAGGTGCGAGGATGCTACAGTTAAAATTGCGGGCCTCTGAGCCGCTTCGTTCTCCTTGTGTAGAAAAAAGTCTGTTTTGGAAGGTCAAAATGACCATTTTTTGAAAATTTGCCGGTCTGTCCCGTCCAAAGGCAGGGGGATAGAGAGTTGTCCTTTATACTGGAGATAGAGTTCGACGAGCTGTATTCAACGCACTCATCGGCTTTGTCGTCACTACACGTAGTGCGGAGTTATGGCGGAAAGAAAGTCGGCGGAAGGGTGCTTCCCCTTTTTTTCTCGAAAATCAGAAAGTGTTCGCGATTGCCATTTTGATGCTATCGTGTAAGAAGCAAGTGGAGGGGGAATACAGGGCCGCATCCCGTTCCTCGGTATGGCCATTATTTCCGGAATTAGAGACTCAAATATTTCAGGTACCCAAAAATTAAGGCTAGAAAAAAGTGCGGCGGATTTGCCGGATTTTAGCGGTGATTACTAGAGAAGGTGCGAGGATGCTACAGATAAAATGGCGGGCCTCTGAGCCGCTTCGTTCTCCTTGTGTAGAAAAAAGTCTGTTTTGGAAAGTCAAAATGACCATTCTTTGAAATTTTGCCGGTCTGTCCCGTCCAAACGCAGGGGGATAGAGAGTTGTCCTTTATACTGGAGATAGAGTTCGACGAGCTATATTCTACGCACTCATCGGCTTTGTCGTCACTACACGTAGTGCGGAGTTATGGCGGAAAGAATGTCGGCGGAAGGGTGGTTTAAACCCTTCCCCTTTTTTTCTCGAAAATCAGAAAGTGTTCGCGATTGCCATTTTGATGCTATCGTGTAAGAAGCAAGTGGAGGGGGAATACAGGGCCACATCCCGTTCCTCGGTATGGCCATTATTTCCGGAATTAGAGACTCAAATATTTCAGGTACCCAAAAATTAAGGCTAGAAAAATGTACGGCGGATTTGCCGGATTTTAGCGGTGATTACTAGAGAAGGTGCGAGGATGCTACAGTTAAAATGGCGGGCCTCTGAGCCGCTTCGTTCTCCTTGTGTAGAAAAAAGTCCGTTTTGGAAGGTCAAAATGACCCTTTTTTTGAAATTTTGCCGGTCTGTCCCGTCTAAACGCAGGGGGATAGAGAGTTGTCCTTTATAATGGAGATAGAGTTCGACGAGCTGTATTCAACGCACTCATCGGCTTTGTCGTCACTACACGTAGTGCGGAGATATGGCGGAAAGAATGTCGGCGGAAGGGTGGTTTAACCCTTCCCCTTTTTTTCTCGAAAATCAGAAAGTGTTCGCGATTGCCATTTTGATGCTATCGTGTAAGAAGCAAGTGGAGGGGGAATACAGGGCCGCATCCCGTTCCTCGGTATGGCCATTATTTCCGGAATTAGAGACTCAAATATTTCAGGTACCCAAAAATTAAGGCTAGAAAAATGTGCGGCGGATTTGCCGGATTTTAGCGGTGATTACTAGAGAAGATGCGAGGATGCTACAGTAAAAATGGCGGGCCTCTGAGCCGCTTCGTTCTCCTTGTGTAGAAAAAAGTCTGTTTTGGAAGGTCAAAATGACCATTTTTAGGAATTTTGCCGGTCTGTCCCGTTAAACGCAGGGGGATAGAGAGTTGTCCTTTATACTGGAGATAGAGTTCGACGAGCTGTATTCAACGCACTCATCGGCTTTGTCGTCACTACACGTAGTGCGGAGTTATGGCGGAAAGAATGTCGGCGGAAGGGTGGTTTAAACCCTTCCCCTTTTTTTCTCGAAAATCAGAAAGTGTTCGCGATTGCCATTTTGATGCTATCGTGTAAGAAGCAAGTGGAGGGGGAATACAGGGCCGCATCCCGTTCCTCGGTATGGCCATTATTTCCGGAATTAGAGACTCAAATATTTCAGGTACCCAAAAATTAAGGCTAGAAAAAAGTGCGGCGGATTTGCTTGATTTTGCCGGTGATTACTAGAGAAGATGCGAGGATGCTACAGATAAAATGGCGGGCCTCTGAGCCGCTTCGTTCTCCTTGTGTAGAAAAAAGTCTGTTTTGGAAGGTCAAAATGACCATTTTTTGAAAATTTGCCGGTCTGTCCCGTACAAACGCAGGGGGATAGAGAGTTGTCCTTTATACTGGAGATAGAGTTCGACGAGCTGTATTCAACGCACTCATCGGCTTTGTCGTCACTACACGTAGTGCGGAGTTATGGCGGAAAGAATGTCGGCGGAAGGGTGGTTTAAACCCTTCCCCTTTTTTTCTCGAAAATCAGAAAGTGTTCGCGATTGCCATTTTGATGCTATCATGTAAGAAGCAAGTGGAGGGGGAATACAGGGCCGCATCCCGTTCCTCGGTATGGCCATTATTTCCGGAATTAGAGACTCAAATATTTCAGGTACCCAAAAATTAAGGCTAGAAAAAAGTGCGGCGGATTTGCCGGATTTTAGCGGTGATTACTAGAGAAGATGCGAGGATGCTACAGTTAAAAGGGCGGGCCTCTGAGCCGCTTCGTTCTCCTTGTGTAGAAAAAAGTCTGTTTTGGAAGGTCAAAATGACCATTTTTTGAAATTTTGCCGGTCTGTCCCGTCCAAACGCAGGGGGATAGAGAGTTGTCCTTTATACTGGAGATAGAGTTCGACGAGCTGTATTCAACGCACTCATCGGCTTTGTCGTCACTACACGTAGTGCGGAGTTATGACGGAAAGAATGTCGGCGGAAGGTTGGTTTAAACCCTTCCCCTTTTTTTCTCGAAAATCAGAAAGTGTTCGCGATTGCCATTTTGATGCTATCATGTAAGAAGCAAGTGGAGGGGGAATACAGGGCCGCATCCCGTTCCTCGGTATGGCCATTATTTCCGGAATTAGAGACTCAAATATTTCAGGTACCCAAAAATTAAGGCTAGAAAAAAGTGCGGCGGATTTGCCGGATTTTAGCGGTGATTACTAGAGAAGATGCGAGGATGCTACAGTTAAAAGGGCGGGCCTCTGAGCCGCTTCGTTCTCCTAGTGTAGAAAAAAGTCTGTTTTGGAAGGTCAAAATGACCATTTTTTGAAATTTTGCCGGTCTGTCCCGTCCAAACGCAGGGGGATAGAGAGTTGTCCTTTATACTGGAGATAGAGTTCGACGAGCTGTATTCAACGCACTCATCGGCTTTGTCGTCACTACACGTAGTGCGGAGTTATGGCGGAAAGAAAGTCGGCGGAAGGGTGGTTTAAACCCTTCCCCTTTTTTTCTCGAAAATCAGAAAGTGTTCGCGATTGCCATTTTGATGCTATCCTGTAAGAAGCAAGTGGAGGGGGAATATAGGGCCGCATCCCGTTCCTCGGTATGGCTATTATTTCCGGAATTAGAGACTCAAATATTTCAGGTACCCAAAAATTAAGGCTAGAAAAAAGTGCGGCGGATTTGCCGGATTTTAGCGGTGATTACTAGAGAAGATGCGAGGATGCTACAGTTAAAATGGCGGGCCTCTGAGCCGCTTCGTTCTCCTTGTGTAGAAAAAAGTCTGTTTTGGAAGGTCTAAATGACCATTTTTTGAAATTTTGCCGGTCTGTCCCGTCCAAACGCAGGGGGATAGAGAGTTGTCCTTTATACTGGAGATAGAGTTCGACGAGCTGTATTCAACGCACTCATCGGCTTTGTCGTCACTACACGTACTGCGGAGTTATGGCGGAAAGAAAGTCGGCGGAAGGGTGGTTTAAACCCTTCCCCTTTTTTTCTCGAAAATCAGAAAGTGTTCGCGATTGCCATTTTGATGCTATCGTGTAAGAAGCAAGTAGAGGGGAATACAGGGCCGCATCCCGTTCCTCGGTATGGCCATTATTTCCGGAATTAGAGGCTCAAATATTTCAGGTACCCAAAAATTAAGGCTAGAAAAAAGTGCGGCGGATTTGCCGGATTTTAGCGGTGATTACTAGAGAAGGTGCGAGGATGATACAGTTAAAATGGCGGGCCTCTGAGCCGCTTCGTTCTCCTTGTGTAGAAAAAATTCTGTTTTATAAGGTCAAAATGACCATTTTTTTTAATTTTGCCGGTCTGTCCCGTACAAACGCAGGGGGATAGAGAGTTGTCCTTTATACTGGAGATAGAGTAAGACGAGCTGTATTCAACGCACTCATCGGCTTTGTCGTCACTACACGTAGTGCGGAGTTATGGCGGAAAGAAAGTCTTCGGAAGGGTCCTTCCCCTTTTTTTCTCGAAAATCAGAAAGTGTTCGCGATTGCCATTTTGATGCTATCGTGTAAGAAGCAAGTGGAGGGGGAATACAGGGCCGCATCCCGTTCCTCGGTATGGCCATTATTTCCGGAATTAGAGACTCAAATATTTCAGGTACCCAAAAATTAAGGCTAGAAAAAAGTGCGGCGGATTTGCCGGATTTTAGCGGTGATTACTAGAGAAGGTGCGAGGATGCTACAGATAAAATGGCGGGCCTCTGAGCCGCTTCGTTCTCCTTGTGTAGAAAAAAGTCTGTTTTGGAAAGTCAAAATGACCATTCTTTGAAATTTTGCCGGTCTGTCCCGTCCAAACGCAGGGGGATAGAGAGTTGTCCTTTATACTGGAGATAGAGTTCGACGAGCTATATTCTACGCACTCATCGGCTTTGTCGTCACTACACGTAGTGCGGAGTTATGGCGGAAAGAATGTCGGCGGAAGGGTGGTTTAAACCCTTCCCCTTTTTTTCTCGAAAATCAGAAAGTGTTCGCGATTGCCATTTTGATGCTATCGTGTAAGAAGCAAGTGGAGGGGGAATACAGGGCCACATCCCGTTCCTCGGTATGGCCATTATTTCCGGAATTAGAGACTCAAATATTTCAGGTACCCAAAAATTAAGGCTAGAAAAATGTACGGCGGATTTGCCGGATTTTAGCGGTGATTACTAGAGAATGTGCGAGGATGCTACAGTTAAAATGGCGGGCCTCTGAGCCGCTTCGTTCTCCTTGTGTAGAAAAAAGTCCGTTTTGGAAGGTCAAAATGACCCTTTTTTTGAAATTTTGCCGGTCTGTCCCGTCTAAACGCAGGGGGATAGAGAGTTGTCCTTTATACTGGAGATAGAGTTCGACGAGCTGTATTCAACGCACTCATCGGCTTTGTCGTCACTACACGTAGTGCGGAGATATGGCGGAAAGAATGTCGGCGGAAGGGTGGTTTAAACCCTTCCCCTTTTTTTCTCGAAAATCAGAAAGTGTTCGCGATTGCCATTTTGATGCTATCGTGTAAGAAGCAAGTGGAGGGGGAATACAGGGCCGCATCCCGTTCCTCGGTATGGCCATTATTTCCGGAATTAGAGACTCAAATATTTCAGGTACCCAAAAATTAAGGCTAGAAAAATGTGCGGCGGATTTGCCGGATTTTAGCGGTGATTACTAGAGAAGATGCGAGGATGCTACAGTAAAAATGGCGGGCCTCTGAGCCGCTTCGTTCTCCTTGTGTAGAAAAAAGTCTGTTTTGGAAGGTCAAAATGACCATTTTTAGGAATTTTGCCGGTCTGTCCCGTTCAAACGCAGGGGGATAGAGAGTTGTCCTTTATACTGGAGATAGAGTTCGACGAGCTGTATTCAACGCACTCATCGGCTTTGTCGTCACTACACGTAGTGCGGAGTTATGGCGGAAAGAATGTCGGCGGAAGGGTGGTTTAAACCCTTCCCCTTTTTTTCTCGAAAATCAGAAAGTGTTCGCGATTGCCATTTTGATGCTATCGTGTAAGAAGCAAGTGGAGGGGGAATACAGGGCCACATCCCGTTCCTCGGTATGGCCATTATTTCCGGAATTAGAGACTCAAATATTTCAGGTACCCAAAAATTAAGGCTAGAAAAATGTACGGCGGATTTGCCGGATTTTAGCGGTGATTACTAGAGAATGTGCGAGGATGCTACAGTTAAAATGGCGGGCCTCTGAGCCGCTTCGTTCTCCTTGTGTAGAAAAAAGTCCGTTTTGGAAGGTCAAAATGACCCTTTTTTTGAAATTTTGCCGGTCTGTCCCGTCTAAACGCAGGGGGATAGAGAGTTGTCCTTTATACTGGAGATAGAGTTCGACGAGCTGTATTCAACGCACTCATCGGCTTTGTCGTCACTACACGTAGTGCGGAGTTATGACGGAAAGAATGTCGGCGGAAGGTTGGTTTAAACCCTTCCCCTTTTTTTCTCGAAAATCAGAAAGTGTTCGCGATTGCCATTTTGATGCTATCATGTAAGAAGCAAGTGGAGGGGGAATACAGGGCCGCATCCCGTTCCTCGGTATGGCCATTATTTCCGGAATTAGAGACTCAAATATTTCAGGTACCCAAAAATTAAGGCTAGAAAAAAGTGCGGCGGATTTGCCGGATTTTAGCGGTGATTACTAGAGAAGATGCGAGGATGCTACAGTTAAAAGGGCGGGCCTCTGAGCCGCTTCGTTCTCCTTGTGTAGAAAAAAGTCTGTGTTGGAAGGTCAAAATGACCATTTTTTGAAATTTTGCCGGTCTGTCCCGTCCAAACGCAGGGGGATAGAGAGTTGTCCTTTATACTGGAGATAGAGTTCGACGAGCTGTATTCAACGCACTCATCGGCTTTGTCGTCACTACACGTAGTGCGGAGTTATGGCGGAAAGAAAGTCGGCGGAAGGGTGGTTTAAACCCTTCCCCTTTTTTTCTCGAAAATCAGAAAGTGTTCGCGATTGCCATTTTGATGCTATCCTGTAAGAAGCAAGTGGAGGGGGAATATAGGGCCGCATCCCGTTCCTCGGTATGGCTATTATTTCCGGAATTAGAGACTCAAATATTTCAGGTACCCAAAAATTAAGGCTAGAAAAAAGTGCGGCGGATTTGCCGGATTTTAGCGGTGATTACTAGAGAAGATGCGAGGATGCTACAGTTAAAATGGCGGGCCTCTGAGCCGCTTCGTTCTCCTTGTGTAGAAAAAAGTCTGTTTTGGAAGGTCAAAATGACCATTTTTTGAAATTTTGCCGGTCTGTCCCGTCCAAACGCAGGGGGATAGAGAGTTGTCGTTTATACTGGAGATAGAGTTCGACGAGCTGTATTCAACGCACTCATCGGCTTTGTCGTCACTACACGTACTGCGGAGTTATGGCGGAAAGAAAGTCGGCGGAAGGGTGGTTTAAACCCTTCCCCTTTTTTTCTCGAAAATCAGAAAGTGTTCGCGATTGCCATTTTGATGCTATCGTGTAAGAAGCAAGTAGAGGGGAATACAGGGCCGCATCCCGTTCCTCGGTATGGCCATTATTTCCGGAATTAGAGGCTCAAATATTTCAGGTACCCAAAAATTAAGGCTAGAAAAAAGTGCGGCGGATTTGCCGGATTTTAGCGGTGATTACTAGAGAAGATGCGAGGATGCTACAGTTAAAATGGCGGGCCTCTGAGCCGCTTCGTTCTCCTTGTGTAGAAAATAGTCTGTTTTGGAAGGTCAAAATGACCATTTTTTGAAATTTTGCCGGTCTGTCCCGTCCAAACGCAGTGGGATAGAGAGTTGTCCTTTATACTGGAGATAGAGTTCGACGAGCTGTATTCAACGCACTCATCGGCTTTGTCGTCACTACACGCAGTGCGGAGTTATGGCGGAAAGAATGTCGGCGGAAGGGTCCTTCCCCTTTTTTTCTCGAAAATCAGAAAGTGTTCGCGATTGCCATTTTGATGCTATCGTGTAAGAAGCAAGTGGAGGGGGAATACAGGGCCGCATCCCGTTCCTCGGTATGGCCATTATTTCCGGAATTAGAGACTCAAATATTTCAGGTACCCAAAAATTAAGGCTAGAAAAAAGTGCGGCGGATTTGCCGGATTTTAGCGGTGATTACTAGAGAAGGTGCGAGGATGCTACAGATAAAATGGCGGGCCTCTGAGCCGCTTCGTTCTCCTTGTGTAGAAAAAAGTCCGTTTTGGAAAGTCAAAATGACCATTTTTTGAAATTTTGCAGGTCTGTCCCGTCCAAACGCAGTGGGTTAGAGAGTTGTCCTTTATACTGGACATAGAGTTCGACGAGCTATATTCAACGCACTCATCGGCTTTGTCGTCACTACACGTAGTGCGGAGTTATGGCGGAAAGAATGTCGGCGGAAGGGTGGTTTAAACCCTTCCCCTTTTTTTCTCGAAAATCAGAAAGTGTTCGCGATTGCCATTTTGATGCTATCGTGTAAGAAGCAAGAGGAGGGGGAATACAGGGCCACATCCCGTTCCTCGGTATGGCCATTATTTCCGGAATTAGAGACTCAAATATTTCAGGTACCCAAAAATTAAGGCTAGAAAAAAGTGCGGCGGATTTGCCGGATTTTAGCGGTGATTACTAGAGAAGGTGCGAGGATGCTACAGTTAAAATGGCGGGCCTCTGAGCCGCTTCGTTCTCCTTGTGTAGAAAAAAGTCTGTTTTGGAAGGTCAAAATGACCATTTTTTTAAATTTTGCCGGTCTGTCCCGACCAAACGCAGGGGGATAGAGAGTTGTCCTTTATACTGGAGATAGAGTAAGACGAGCTGTATTCAACGCACACATCGGCTTTGTCGTCACTACACGTAGTGCGGAGTTATGGCGGAAAGAATGTCGGCGGAAGGGTCCTTCCCCTTTTTTTCTCGAAAATCAGAAAGTGTTCGCGATTGCCATTTTGATGCTATCGTGTAAGAAGCAAGTGGAGGGGGAATACAGGGCCGCATCCCGTTCCTCGGTATGGCCATTATTTCCGGAATTAGAGACTCAAATATTTCAGGTACCCAAAAATTAAGGCTAGAAAAAAGTGCGGCGGATTTGCCGGATTTTAGCGGTGATTACTAGAGAAGATGCGAGGATGCTACAGTTAAAATGGCGGCATTCTGAGCCGCTTCGTACACCTTGTGTAGAAAAAAGTCTGTTTTGGAAGGTCAAAATGACCATTTTTTAAATTTTGCCGGTCTGTCCCGTCCAAACGCAGGGGGATAGAGAGTTGTCCTTTATACTGGAGATAGAGTTCGACGAGCTATATTCAACGCACTTATCGGCTTTGTCGTCAATACACGTAGTGCGGAGTTATGGCGGAAAGAAATTCGGCGGAAGGGTGGTTTTAACCCGTCCCCTTTTTTTCTCGAAAATCAGAAAGTGTTCGCGATTGCCATTTTGATGCTATCGTGTAAGAAGCAAGTGGAGGGGGAATACAGGGCCGCATCCCGTTCCTCGGTATGGCCATTATTTCCGGAATTAGAGACTCAAATATTTCAGGTACCCAAAAATTAAGGCTAGAAAAATGTGCGGCGGATTTGCCGGATTTTAGCGGTGATTACTAGAGAAGATGCGAGGATGCTACAGTTAAAATGGCGGGCCTCTGAGCCGCTTCGTTCTCCTTGTGTAGAAAAAAGTCTGTTTTGGAAGGTCAAAATGACCATTTTTTTTAATTTTGCCGGTCTGTCCCGTCCAAACGCAGGGGGATAGAGAGTTGTCCTCTATACTGGAGATAGAGTTCGACGAGCTGTAATCAACGCACTCATCGGCTTTGTCGTCACTACACGTAGTGCGGAGTTATGGCGGAAAGAATGTCGGCGGAAGGGTGGTTTAAACCACTCCCCTTTTTTTCTCGAAAATCAGAAAGTGTTCGCGATTGCCATTTTGATGCTATCGTGTAAGAAGCAAGTGGAGGGGGAATACAGGGCCGCATCCCGTTCCTCGGTATGGCCATTATTTCCGGAATTAGAGACTCAAATATTTCAGGTACCCAAAAATTAAGGCTAGAAAAAAGTGCGGCGGATTTGCCGGATTTTAGCGGTGAATACTAGAGAAGATGCGAGGATGCTACAGTTAAAATGGCGGGCCTCTGAGCCGCTTCGTTCTCTCTATTAAACTATCTATTTATCTATCTAAATCTAATCTAATCTAATCTAATCTAATCCAATCTAATCTAATCTAATATAATCTAATATGTCTATCTATCTATCTATCTATCTATCTATTTATCTATCTATCTATCTATCTATCTATCTATCTATCTATCTATCTATCTATCTATCTATCTATCTATCTATCTATCTATCTGTCTGTCTGTCTGTCTGTCTGTCTGTCTGTCTGCCTATCTGTCTATCTATCTATCTATCTATCTATCTATCTATCTATCTATCTATCTATCTATCTATCTATCTATCTATCTATCTATCTATCTATCTATCTATCTATCTATCTATCTATCTATCTATCTATCTATCTATCTATCTATCTATCTATCTATCTATCTATCTATCTATCTATCTATCTATCGTTCTATCTAACTATCTAACTATCTATCTATCTATCTACCTATCTATCTATCTATCTATCTATCTATCTATCTAACTATCTATCTATCTATCTATCTATCTATCTATCTATCTATCTATCTATCTATCTATCTA